>NC_042969.1:85800111-86028200 GCF_901001165.1 Salmo trutta | reverse complement strand
GAGAGTTGGCACATTAAAGCAAAATTTTACCCACGTAATCCAACGGTTTTGTTGTTTTCAGTAATCCATAGTAGACACAGACAGCGTTTTGAAATGCGATTTTGTGTGAATGAGTCTAGATATCTAGCTTCGAATGTCCTGATTAGTCCTGATGTTCCCAACTGCCCGTTTGAGTCAATTCCTACAACTCCCAAGATCCCCCTCTGTCTAACTAGGTAGAGTGGGCGGTGTGTGGGTTGAACTTGGTTTAAGACGTAGGTGGTCAAATGTGCTTCAAAACAGGAGAGATTATTTCACAGGCAACAATAACATTTTCCTTGAGTTTTGTCAGAGTTAAAGTGATGAAGAACAGCTAACAGCCATACTCTGGCCCTGAACATCCCGGTGCCTGGGCAGGGCCTGAACATCGCGGTGCCTGGGCGGGCCCTGAACGTCGCGGTGCCTGGGCGGGCCCTGAACGTCGCGGTGCCTGGGCGGGCCCTGAACGTCGCGGTGCCTGGGCGGGCCCTGAACGTCCCGGTGCCTGGGCGGGCCCTGAACGTCCCGGTGCCTGGGCGGGGCCTGAACGTCGCGGTGCCTGGGCGGGGCCTGAACGTCGCGGTGCCTGGGCGGGCCCTGAACGTCGCGGTGCCTGGGCGGGGCCCTGAACGTCGCGGTGCCTGGGCGGGCCCTGAACGTCGCGGTGCCTGGGCGGGGCCTGAACGTCGCGGTTGCCTGGGCGGGGCTCTGAACGTCCCGGTGCCTGGGCGGGGCCCTGAACGTCCCGGTGCCTGGGCGGGCCCTGAACGTCCCGGTGCCTGGGCGGGCCCTGAACGTCCCGGTGCCTGGGCGGGCCCTGAACGTCCCGGTGCCTGGGCGGGCCCTGAACGTCGCGGTGCCTGGGCGGGGCCTGAACGTCGCGGTGCCTGGGCGGGCCCTGAACGTCGCGGTGCCTGGGCGGGCCCTGAACGTCGCGGTGCCTGGGCGGGCCCTGAACGTCGCGGTGCCTGGGCGGGCCCTGAACGTCCCGGTGCCTGGGCGGGCCCTGAACGTCGCGGTGCCTGGGCGGGCCCTGAACGTCGCGGTGCCTGGGCGGGGCCTGAACGTCGCGGTGCCTGGGCGGGGCCTGAACGTCGCGGTGCCTGGGCGGGCCCTGAACGTCGCGGTGCCTGGGCGGGGCCTGAACGTCGCGGTGCCTGGGCGGGGCCTGAACGTCGCGGTGCCTGGGCGGGGCCTGAACGTCCCGGTGCCTGGGCGGGCCTGAACGTCGCGGTGCCTGTGCAGGGCCTCCTGAACGTCGCGGTGCCTGGGCAGGGCCTGACGTCGCGGTGCCTGGGCAGGGCCTGAACGTCCCGGTGCCTGGGCAGGGCCTGAACGTCGCGGTGCCTGGCGGGGCCTGAACGTCCCGGTGCCTGGGCGGGGCCCTGAACGTCCCGGTGCCTGGGCGGGGCCTGAACATCCCGGTGCCTGGGCGGGGCCTGAACATCGCGGTGCCTGGGCGGGGCCTGAACGTCGCGGTGCCTGGGCGGGGCCTGAACGTCCCGGTGCCTGGGCGGGGCCTGAACGTCCCGGTGCCTGGGCGGGGCCTGAACATCGCGGTGCCTGGGCGGGGCCTGAACATCGCGGTGCCTGCGCGGGGGCTGAACGTCGCGGTGCCTGGGCGGGGCCTGAACGTCGCGGTGCCTGGGCGGGGCCTGAACGTCCCGGTGCCTGGGCGGGGCCTGAACGTCCCGGTGCCTGGGCAGGGCCTGAACATCCCGGTGCCTGGGCGGGGCCTGAACGTCGCGGTGCCTGGGCGGGGCCTGAACGTCGCGGGTGCCTGGGCAGGGCCTGAACGTCGCGGTGCCTGGGCAGGGCCTGAACGTCCCGGTGCCTGGGCAGGGCCTGAACGTCCCGGTGCCTGGGCGGGGCCTGAACGTCGCGGTGCCTGGGCGGGGCCTGAACGTCCCGGTGCCTGGGCGGGGCCTGAACGTCCCGGTGCCTGGGCGGGGCCTGAACGTCGCGGTGCCTGGGCGGGGCCTGAACGTCGCGGTGCCTGGGCGGGGCCTGAACGTCGCGGTGCCTGGGCGGGGCCTGAACGTCGCGGTGCCTGGGCGGGGCCTGAACGTCCCGGTGCCTGGGCAGGGCCTGAACATCGCGGTGCCTGGGCGGGGCCTGAACGTCGCGGTGCCTGGGCAGGGCCTGAACGTCCCGGTGCCTGGGCAGGGCCCTACCCATTGGTCACAGAAGATAATTTAAATTACACACCCACTATGTGTTGAACAGAGCGAGAGGAGGAGTCAGCATGATGCTGTCTGGGAAGGAGGAGTCAGCTAGCACATGATGCTGTCTGGGAAGGAGGAGTCAGCTAGCACATGATGCTGTCTGGGAAGGAGGAGTCAGCTAGCACATGATGCTGTCTGGGAAGGAGGAGTCAGCATGCTGCTGTCTGGGAAGGAGGAGTCAGCATGCTGCAGTCTGGGCAGGACGAGGAGTCAGCATGATGCTGTCTGGGAAGGAGGAGGAGTCAGCATGCTGCAGTCTGGGCAGGAGGAGGAGTCAGCATGCTGCTGTCTGGGCAGGAGGAGGAGTCAGCATGCTGCAGTCTGGGAAGGAGGAGTCAGCATGCTGCAGTCTGGGAAGGAGGAGTCAGCATGCTGCTGTCTGGGAAGGAGGAGTCAGCATGCTGCTGTCTGGGAAGGAGGAGTCAGCATGCTGCTGTCTGGGAAGGAGGAGTCAGCATGCTGCTGTCTGGGAAGGAGGAGTCAGCATGCTGCAGTCTGGGAAGGAGGAGTCAGCATGCTGCAGTCTGGGAAGGAGGAGTCAGCATGCTGCAGTCTGGGCAGGAGGAGTCAGCATGCTGCAGTCTGGGCAGGAGGAGGAGTCAGCATGATGCAGTCTGGGAAGGAGGAGTCAGCATGATGCAGTCTGGGAAGGAGGAGTCAGCATGATGCAGTCTGGGAAGGAGGAGTCAGCATGATGCAGTCTGGGAAGGAGGAGTCAGCATGATGCTGTCTGGGAAGGAGGAGTCAGCATGATGCTGTCTGGGAAGGAGGAGTCAGCATGATGCAGTTTGGGAAGGAGGAGTCAGCTAGAACATGATGCTGTCTGGGAAGGAGGAGTCAGCATGATGCAGTCTGGGAAGGAGGAGTCAGCATGATGCAGTCTGGGAAGGAGGAGTCAGCATGCTGCTGTCTGGGAAGGAGGAGTCAGCTAGAACATGATGCTGTCTGGGAAGGAGGAGTCAGCATGATGCTGTCTGGGAAGGAGGAGTCAGCATGATGCAGTCTGGGAAGGAGGAGTCAGCATGATGCTGTCTGGGAAGGAGGAGTCAGCTAGAACATGATGCTGTCTGGGAATCACTGGCCTAGAAGTGAAAGTCTAGCATGGTGACGTTATATGCAACTATTGGACAGACGGGGTGTTTCTATAGGAACGATAAAACCGTACGTTGGACGGGGTGTTTCTATAGGAACGATAAAACCGTACGTTGGACGGGGTGTTTCTATAGGAACGATAAAACCGTACGTTGGACGGGGTGTTTTTATAGGAACGATAAAACCGTACGTTGGACGGGGTGTTTCTATAGGAACGATGAAACCGTACGTTGGACGGGGTGTTTCTATAGGAACGATGAAACCGTACGTTGGACGGGGTGTTTCTATAGGAACGATGAAACCGTACGTTGGACGGGGTGTTTCTATAGGAACGATGAAACCGTACGTTGGACGGGGTGTTTGGTGGATGGTGGATTGACTACAAATACAACTGGTTACAACAGAAATGTGTCTACAGTCAATAAGTATTCAGCCCCTTTGTTATGACAGGCTTCAATAAGTTCAGGAGGAATAGTGTTGAACATGATTTTCTAATGACTACCTCACCTCTGTACCCAACACATACAGTACAATTATCTGGAAGGTCTCTGAGTCAAGCAGTGAATTTCAAAAACATATTCAACCACAAAGACCAGGGAGGTTTTCCAATGCCTCGCAAAGAATGGCACCTATTGGTAGATGGGTAAAAATAAAAAGCCAACGCTGAATATCCCTTTGAGCATGGTGAAGTTATTAATTACACTTTGGATGGTGTATCAACACACGCTGTCACTTCAAAGATACAGGCATCCTTCCTAACTCAGTTACCGGAGAGGAAGGAAACCGCGCAGGGATTTCAACATGAAGCCAATGGTGACAACGATGGTAGGCCTGATCACCAACAACGACGAGACAGCCTATAGGGAGGAGGTCAGACACCTGGCAGTGTGCTGCTAGTTCAACAACCTCTCCCTCAACGTGAGCAAGACAAAAGAGCTGATCGTGGACTATAGGAAAAGGAGGGCCGAATGGTCCTCCATTAACATCGATGGGGTTGTAGTGGAGCAGGTTGAGAGTTTCAAGTTCCTTGGTGTCCACATCACCAACAAACTATTATGGTCCAAACACACCAAGACAGTCGTGAAGAGGGTCAATGACTGATAGGATGAAACTGAGGATGGCTCAACAACATTGTCGTTTTCCCACAATAGTAACCTAATTAACACAGTGAAAAAAAGGAAGCCGGTACAGAATAAAAATATTACAAAACATGCATCATGTTTGCAATAAGGCACTAAAGTACAACTGCAAAAAAAGTGACAAATCAATTTGCTTTTTGTCCTGAATACAAAGTGTTATATTTGGGGTAAATGCAATACAACATATTACTGAGTATCACTCTCCATATTTTCTAGGATAGTGGTGTCTGCATCACGTTATGGGTATGCTTGTAATCGTTAAGGACTGGGGAGTTTTTCAGGATAAAAAAATAAACAGAATGGAGAATGGACAGGCAACATCCTAGAGGAAAACCTGATTCAGTCTGCTTTCCACCAGACACTGGGAGATTAATTCACCTTTCAGCAGGACAATAACCTAAAACACAAGGCCAAATCTACACTAGAGATGCTTAGCAAGAAGACAGTGAATGTTCCTGAGTGGCCGGGTTACAGTTTAGACGTAAATCTACTTGAAAATCTACGGCAAGACCTGAAAATGTTTTCACTTTGTCATTACGGAATATTGTGTCTAGATGGAAGAGAAAAAATATCTAATCCATTTAGAATTCAAGCTGTTACAACAAAATATGGAATAAGTCAAGGGGTATGAATACTTTCTGAAGGCACTGTATTTAATTTTTTATTTATTTAACTTTGATTTCACTAGGCATGTCAGTTAAGACCAAATGTATTATTTCCAATGACGGCCTACCCCGGCCAAATCCTAACCCGGACGACGCTGGGCCAATAATGCGCCGCCCTACGGGACTCCCAATCACGACCGGTTGTGATACAGCCTGGATTCGAACCAGGTTGTCTGTAGTGACGCCTCTAGCGCTGAGAGGCAGTGTGTCGGACCGCTGTGCCACTCAGAAGTCATGAGAGGGGTATACTACAAAGCATGTTCAATGAGTTAGCCAGCTACTGAAACTTTGATAAGCAACCAGAAAGTACTATTGATTACTATTGATACTATAAAGCTAAACTGAGATGTGTTTTTGGTTGTTGAGTCCATTTCATCGTGTTTTGTAGTATACCCTTTTAGTTGATTATCTTTACAAATAACGGATCCATTAAAAACACACACATGCAGAAACACGTTAATAAACACACAGTATTGAGTTATAGATCAGAGGCCAAGAGGACATACTTCCCTTCAAAACATTGTTAGAGAACCGCAGAAACACTAACTAAATGAGGTCATTTTTTGCCAGTATTTGGAGCAAGAACACTGTATTCAGGGTACAACACACACACACTCACCTCAGCTCTTTCTTCACCTCCTCATAGTCAGCCTGTTCCTGCAGCTTTTCCTCCAGTTGCTATAAATAAGAGAGAGGGGGAGAGAGGAGAGGAGTGGAGAGGATGAGAGCAGAGGATATGGGTGGAGCGAGAGAGGGAGGAGAGGAGAGAGAGGATGAGGGTGGAGAGGGGATGAGAGCAGAGAGAGGGAGGGGAGGAGAGGGGATGAGAGCAGAGAGAGGGAGGGGAGGAGAGGGGATGAGAGCAGAGGGAGGGAGGGGAGGAGAGGGGATGAGAGCAGAGAGAGGGAGGAGAGGAGAGGGGATGAGAGCAGAGGGAGGGAGGGGAGGAGAGGGGATGAGAGCAGAGAGAGGGAGGAGATAACATGAATGACAATCAACTTTTACATACACGTGTGAGGATGTGAGCAGGTGTGTGTGTGTGTGTGTGTGTGTGTGTGTGTGTGTGTGTGTGTGTGTGTGTGTGTGTGAGAGAGAGAGGTGTGAGTGTCTATATAGTCTACCTTGAGGGTGGCAGTCTTGGTGCTGAGCTGTATTTGCAGCTGTGTGATCTGCGTGCTGGAGCTCTCTCTGAGTTTAGACAGGCTGGCCTGCAGTCTCTGAACGTCTTCCACCAGCTGAACCGTCTCCCTGTCCTTGGCCCCCAGTTCTGCCTCCAGACTGGAGCGGGACACCGCCTCCACCGTCTGATCCTATAGGTCAACACAGACATCAATACAGCAATCTACCAATCACAACAGTCTGCTCATAGGTCAATACATACATCAATACATTAATCAACCAACTAATCAATACAGCAATCTATTAAATCACAACAGTCTGCTCCTATAAGTTAATGTATAAATAAATCAATCAACAACAAAAAATTGATCAACCAATCAATCAGCCAACCAATTCTGTGAGGTATAGTATCCTAATGCATCTGTTACTCGGACTAGAGACACAAGGGGAGAAAATCAATCAGCCAACCAATCCATCACTATAGCCTGCTTTAGGTCAATCAATCAATCAATCAATCAATCAACCAATCACTATAGGACAGCGTACCATGTCTGGGGTGGTCTGGATCTGGGTGGTCAGCTGCAGGGATTGGTTAGAAGAGGTCAGCTGCTCCCTCAGAGTGTCCGCCTCCCTCTGTGCTGCCTCCGCCCTCTAAGAGACAAAGTGAGAGAGACACAAAGACAGAGAGACAAAGTGAGAGAGACAGAGAGACAAAGTGAGAGACACAGAGACGGAGAGACAAAGTGAGAGAGACACAGAGACAGAGACACAGAGAGAGAGACAAAGTGAGAGAGACACAGAGACAGAGAGACAAAGTGAGAGAGACACAGACAGATAGACAAAGTGAGAGACACAGAGAGACAAAGTGAGAGAGACACAGAGACAAAGTGAGAGAGACACAGAGACAGAGAGACAGAGGGGCAGAGCGACAGAGGGGCAGAGCGACAGAGAGGCAGAGCGACAGAGAGGCAGAGCGACAGAGAGGGAGAGCGACAGAGAGGGAGACAGAGGCAGAGAGAGAGACAGAGAGAGAGACAGAGAGAGAGACAGAGAGAGAGTTGAGCTGTCTGTCTTAACACAGCCGATGTTGTACTGGACTGAGACCAGAGCGACCGTACTGAGACAGACTGCAGAGTACTGCCTCTAACTGGCAGAACTACAAGCTGAAGTGACTGAAATCTCCATGGAGAAACACCATGTTTATTCTTTACCCGTTTTGATGTTTCCTGTCAACACAGGACATATCAAATGTGTGTGTGTAAGAGAACTGAAAGGCATGATGTCATCCTCTGAGGTATGACTGGAAACAGAATAACATGGTGTGTGCCATGCGGGTGCTGTTGAGATGTGAAAGCTGAGCTCAAGGCTAACATTAGCATTATGTGGCTAGCTATCCCTCCCCAAACATCCCCAGGTCATCTCAATAATGAATGTTGACATCCCCACAGTCCCCCTAAATATGTATTATCATGATCAGAGTTGGGCGTTTACGCTACAGGGGTCTCGGAGCCGAGGGGGTAGAGGGGGTGTTGGATTCATATTTCTAACTCGTAATTCTAACCCAGCGGGGCTAGTAACAACCCAGGGGGGGCTAGTATTAACCAAACGGGGCAGGTATTAACCCAGGGGGTCTAGTATAAACCCAGGGGGGGGGGCTAGTAACAACCCAGCGGGGCTAGTAACAACCCAGGGGGAGCTAGTAACAACCCAGGGGGAGCTAGTAACAACCCAGGGGGGCTAGTATTAACCAAACTGGGCTAGTATTAACCCAGGGGGGGCTAGTAACAACCCAGGGGGGGGCTAGTAACAACCCAGGGGGGGGCTAGTAACAACCCAGGGGGGGGGCTAGTAACAACCCAGGGGGGGGGGCTAGTAACAACCCAGGGGGGGGGCTAGTAACAACCCAGGGGGGGCTAGTATTAACCCAGGGGGGGCTAGTATTAACCCAGGGGGGCTAGTATTAACCCAGGGGGGGCTAGTATTAACCCAGGGGGGGCTAGTATTAACCCAGGGGGGGCTAGTATTAACCCGGGGGACCTGGTAATAACCCAGGGGACCTGGTAATAAGCCATGGGACCTGGTAATAACCCAGGGGCTAGTAATAACCCAGCGGGGCTGGTATTAACCCAGCGGGGCTGGTATTAACCCAGCGGGGCTGGTATTAACCCAGCGGGGCTGGTAATAACCCAGCGGGGCTAGTAATAACCCAGCGGGGCTAGTAATAACCCAGCGGGGCTAGTAATAACCCAGCGGGCAAGTAATAACCCAGCAGGCAAGTAATAACCCAGCGGGGCTAGTATCAACTCAGGGGCTAGTATCAACTCAGGGGCTAGTATCAACTCAGGGGCTAGTATCAACTCAGGGGCTAGTATCAACTCAGGGGCTAGTATCAACTCAGGGGCTAGTATCAACTCAGGGGCTAGTATCAACTCAGGGGCTAGTATCAACTCAGGGGCTAGTATCAACTCAGGGGCTAGTATCAACTCAGGGGCTAGTATCAACTCAGGGGCTAGTATCAACTCAGGGGCTAGTATCAACTCAGGGGCTAGTATCAACTCAGGGGCTAGTATCAACTCAGGGGCTAGTATCAACTCAGGGGCTAGTATCAACTCAGGGGCTAGTATCAACTCAGGGGCTAGTATCAACTCAGGGGCTAGTATCAACTCAGGGGCTAGTATTAAATCAACTCAGGGGCTAGTATTAAATCAACTCAGGGGCTAGTATTAAATCAACTCAGGGGCTAGTATTAAATCAACTCAGGGGCTAGTATTAAATCAACTCAGGGGCTAGTATTAAATCAACTCAGGGGCTAGTATTAAATCAACTCAGGGGCTAGTATTAAATCAACTCAGGGGCTAGTATTAAATCAACTCAGGGGCTAGTATCAAATCAACTCAGGGGCTAGTATCAACTCAGGGGCTAGTATCAACTCAGGGGCTAGTATCAACTCAGGGGCTAGTATCAACTCAGGGGCTAGTATCAACTCAGGGGCTAGTATCAACTCAGGGGCTAGTATCAACTCAGGGGCTAGTATCAACTCAGGGGCTAGTATTAACCGAACACACAGAAATATATCATAGTTACATTTAAGCAATAAGGCCAGAGGGGGTGTGGTATATGGCTAATATACCACGGCTAAGGGTTGTTCTTATGCGCAACGTGGAGTGCCTGGATACAGCCCTTAGCCGTGGTTTATTGGCCACATACACTACATGACCAAAAGTATGTGGACACCGGCTCGTTGAACATCTCATTACAAAATCATGGACATTAATATGGAGTTGGTCCCCCCCTTTGCTGCTATAACAGCCTCCACTCTTCTGGGAAGACTTTCCACTAGATGCTGGAACATTGCTGCGGGAACTTGCTTCCATTCAGACACAAGAGCATTAGTGAGGTCGGGCATTGATGTTGGGTGATTAGGCCTGGCTGGCAGTCGGCTTTCCAATTCATCCCAAAGGTGTTTGATGGGGTTGAGGTCAGGGCTCTGTGCAGTCCAGTCATGTTCTTCCACACCAATCTCGACAAACCATTTTTGTCATGCTGAAAGAGGAAAAGGCCTTCCCCAAACTGTTGCAACAAAGTTGGAAGCACAGAATCATCTAGAATGTCATTGTATGCTGTAGTGTTAAGATTTCCCTTTACTGGAACTAAGGGGCTTAGACCGAACCATGAAAACCAGCCCCAGACCATTATTCCTCCTCCACCAAACTTTACAGTTGGCACTATGCATTCAGGCAGGTAGAGTTCTCCTGGCATTTGCCTAACTCAGATTTGTCCATTAGACTGTCAGATGGTGAAGCGTGATTCATCACTCCAGAGAACGCGCTTCCACTGCTCCAGTGTCCAATGGCGGCGAGTTTTACACCACTCCAGCCGACGCTTGACATTAAACATGGTGATCTTAGACTTGTGTGCATCTGCTCGGCCATGGAAACCCATTTTCATGAAGCTCCCGACAAACAGTTATTGTGCTGACGTTGCTTCCAGAGGCAGTTTGGAACTCGGTAGTGAGTGTTGCAACCGAGGACAGAACATTTTTATGCGCTACGCGGTTCAGCACTCGGCGGTCCCGTTCTGTGAGCTTGTGTGGCCTACCACTTCACAGCTGAGCCGTTGTTGCTCCAAGACGTTTCCACTTCACAATAACAGCACTTACAGTTGACTGTGGCAGCTCTAGCAGGGCAGAAATTTGACAAACTGACTTGTTGGAAAGGTGGCATCCTATGACAGTGTCACGTTGAAAGTCACTGAGCTCTTCGGTGAGGCCATTCTACTGCCAATGTTTCCCTATGGAGATTGCATGGCTGTGTGCTCAGTAACGGGTGTGCCTGAAATAGCCGAATACAGTCATTTGAATTGGTGTCCGCATACTTTTGTATATATAGTGTACCACAAATTCCCGAGGTGCCTTATTGCTATCATAAACTGGTTACCAACATAATTAGAAGAGTCAAAATAAATGCTTTGTCACACCCGTGGTATACGGTCTGATATACCACAGCTGTCAGCCAATCAGCATTCACGGGTCGAACCACCCAGTTTATAATATCAAATAATGGGGTGGAGACTAACCTGATTGGCTCTCTCTAGATCGGTCATCACCATTTCAATCTCATCGGCCCTGAGGAGGAAGAACAAATAATGGAGGATGAGGAGGAAGAAGAGTTACTAAGGGGGCACACAGGACAACACACACACACACACACACACACACACACACACACGCACACGCGCACACACGCATCCATCTAACACACACACGCGCACACACGTGCACGCGCGCACACACACACACACGCGCACACACGCGCGCGCACACACACACACACACGTGTGCACGCGCACACACACACACACACGTGCACGCGCACACACACACGCGCACACACACACGCGCACACACACGCGCGCACACACACACGCGCACACACACGCGCGCACACACACACGCGCACACACACACACACACACACAAAGCCTGAAAAGTATGATGTTGCATTTATTCAACTGTCATAACTCTCCTGTGATGATCTGAAGGATCAGGTTACAGTGGGTCCTCTCTACAGCGTGCTCTCTCTCTCTCTCGTAGAGGGGGAGAGCAAGAAGTCGGCTGTTTTATGATGGTCATAAAATACGCTGCCCCTATACTCTGTAGTGTTCGAGATTGGAATGTAAACTGTGGAATACAGAGAGACCCTTGGACAATCAAAAGTTTGAATAATTAAACAATATTTCTATTTTTGAGAATGTGGGAGTGGTCCGTGGACACTTAAAGAACAATCATGACGAGTGTGTTTCATTTGGTGATCTCATGAAAGACAGGAAACGCACATAACTCTCTCTCTCTCTTAAAGTGTACATGTTCCAGCTGTCAGGTTTACATCTAGATGAATGAGTAAATACGAAACTATTTGTGAGAAGATGTAATGTTCTAAACGAGATACTTGTTTTAACTAGTCGGTGGCCACGCCCCTGTGAGACCAGACATAACATCAGGTGTCATAGAACCGCACCTTTTTCCAGAGTATAAAACCCACTTCCTACAAAATGTACATTAAGTCAGAACGCCGGGATGGAGTCCCCATGTTGGAATGGCTACAAATCTATAGGCCACGGAGAACAAACAGCTGTAATTTTGGCTACACGGCTGGAAATTATTAAAAAACTCTGAGACTATCGCTCACCACAGAATAAGAGCAAATCCCAGACGTATAATTACTAGTCCGTAGCTGGAAATTACTTAAGTCTAGGACGAGAATACCAACGACCGCGGAAGCGTCTATTCTACGCAACGACCAACTGTAGGCCTAACATATCCATTACAACAAACACTATCCAGAGCCGCGGAGAAAGCTACAAGCATGAAGGACATTGTGACTTCTTGAGTCTTAATGTTCACTAATCCGATATTGTAGTGAACTGCAGCTAACCCGGGTCGCTGCGTGTAAACACTGTACACATCACGCCAATATAGTTAACCCACTTGGTGGGAATTGCGGCTCTAGCGAAGATCACTACAATTCCCCCCTCCGAACAGGAAGGCACATCCCCCATACTTCGACTACTCAGTCCCTTCACACGTCCGGGCTGTACGTTCTGATGGCCTCACAGTCTCCATCCCACTGCAGACACCAATGCAACACACGGCAGGACAGGGAAGGAAACCCCCGGGGTCGCTGCCGTGGAAATGAACCTAAGCATCCCGACAATAGGTCCAAAGTGTGTGAATTGTCACGTGGCTCATATAGCGGGGAACCAGTATGACCCTGTTCCTATAGCCTCCGGTTGTAGTGGTGACGCTCCGTCTCTCACCCGATAGGTCAGAGTTCAACATGGATGCATATCAATAGTACAAAGTGTATTCCTATTTCCTAACCTTTGGTATAAAAGGTGCCTGACATTTAAAAAGAGCAGCGCTGTGTATACTAAATGAACAGCGTATAAATTCCTTAAATTACACTAAAACCCTAACATCTGATTCTAGGTGATTCTGTGTAATGTGTTTACCTTAATTTGTAATTGTGTGTCTGTAGGCAAGGTGCAATATGCAGAAATCGTTCGCCATTTCCTGATTGCTAAAATTCTTAATAGTTCACCTAATTTCAGATCTATGTGCAAAAACAAGCAATGTCCAGTGTAGAGAATCATCGTACCATCTAAACCGCTGTGAAAATATATTCTCAATAACCCCTAAAAATATTGTATTTTCAGCTTTCTGAAGCTGTTGTACAAAACCCGAAAGTAAAAGACGCAAAAACGAAACTTAAGAACAGGAAGCATAGAAATAGCGCACCTCTTTAGAGTTTCAATGAGAATTATAGATCTATAACTCACATCTCTATGTGAATTTTGGTCAGGTTGGACCAAAAAGGTACATATTTCAGCTTTAATAAGCATTATAATGAGAGCACACACACAGTTTAAGGTTAATGTGCTGATAAAACCACACAGGCGGAGCTGCAAAGTGTGAGTACGTTTGTGATATCGGGTTGGGCGGTATTCAGATGTTCATACCATCATACCATTAAAACGTCATACCCAAATCTAACTGCCTGTAGCTCAGGACCTGAAGCAAGGATATGCAGATTGTTGGTACCATTTGAAAGGAAACACTTTGACGTTTGTGGAAATGTGAAATTAATGTACGAGAAAACAACTTTTATAAATCTGGTAAAAGATAATACAAAGCAAAAAAACATGCGTTTTCTATTTATTTTTTGTGTTCCATCATCTTTGTAATGGAACAGAAAGGCCATTATATGACTTAGGACTCTAGGCGCAATTTAGATGTTGGCCACTAGATGGCAGCACTGTATGTGCAAAGTTTTAGACTGATCCAATGAACCATTGTATTACTGTTCAAAATGTTGTATTGAGTCAGCCCAAATGTGCCGAATTGGTCAATTGACATAAGCCCAGTCATTGCGCAACAATTCTAAATGCAATCACATGTGAATAACATTTTTGCTGGCCACATTGAAAGTGGTGGGCGATGCACTGAAAGCCTGCCTACCGCTGCCTATGCACTTGAATGGCGATTGGGAGGCGTTGCTTCAATTACTGAGGGAGGGAGCTGCAGCAGCAACGAGCTGAGGGAGGGAGCTGCAGCAGCAACGAGCTGAGGGAGGGAGCTGCAGCAGCAACGAGCTGAGGGAGGGAGCTGCAGCAGCAACGAGCTGAGGGAGGGAGCTGCAGCAGCAACGAGCTGAGGGAGGGAGCTGCAGCAGCAACGAGCTGAGGGAGGGAGCTGCAGCAGCAACGAGCTGAGGGAGGGAGCTGCAGCAGCAACGAGCTGAGGGAGGGAGCTGCAGCAGCAACGAGCTGAGGGAGGGAGCTGCAGCAGCAACGAGCTGAGAGAGATGCAGCAGCAACGAGCTGAGAGAGATGCAGCAGCAACGAGCTGAGAGAGATGCAGCAGCAACGAGCTAAGAGAGATGCAGCAGCAACGAGCTGAGAGCTGCAGCAGCAACGAGCTGAGAGCTGCAGCAGCAACGAGCTGAGAGAGATGCAGCAGCAACAAGCTGAGGTGATATTAATCTCTAACTAGGCTCTGTCTGCATGCTGTGGCGTGTGATAAGATGCATGACGATTAACAAAAATACACACGCCATTTTAGTTCCACTAAATTCTCCACATTAACCTCTATGCACACTCACTGGACTCTGCCTGCCCCCCCCCCCCCCCCCCCCACACACACACTGCTACTAATCTGTTTATCATCTATGCTGATTGCATAGTCACTTTACCCATACCTACAGTGGGGGGAAAAAGTATTTGATCCCCTGCTGATTTTGTACGTTTGCACACTGATAAAGAAAGGATCAGTCTCTAATTTTAATGGTAGGTTCATTTGAACAGTGAGAGACAGAATAACAACAAAAATATCCAGAAAAACGCATGTCAAAAATGTTAGAAATTGATTTGCATTTTAATGAGGGAAATAAGTATTTGACCCCCTCTCAATCAGAAAGATTTCTGGCTCCCAGGTGTCTTTTATACAGGTAACGAGCTGAGATTAGGAGCACACTCTTAAAGGGAGTGCTCCTAATCTCAGTTTGATACCTGTATAAAAGACACCTGTCCACAGAAGCAATCAATCAATCAGATTCCAAACTCTCCACCATGGCCAAGACCAAAGAGATCTCCAAGGAAGTCAGGGACAAGATTGTAGACCTACACAAGGCTGGAATGGGCTATAAGACCATCGCCAAGCAGCTTGGTGAGAAGGTGACAACAGTTGGTGCGATTATTCGCAAATGGAAGAAACACAAAAGAACTGTCAATCTCCCTCGGCCTGGGGCTCCATGCAAGATCTCACCTCGTGGAGTTGCAATGATCATGAGAACGGTGAGGAATCAGCCCAGAACTACACGGGACGATCTTGTCAATGATCTCAAGGCAGCTGGGACCATAGTCACCAAGAAAACAATTGGTAACACACTACGCCGTGAAGGACTGAAATCCTGCAGAGCCCGCAAGGTCCCCCTGCTCAAGAATACATATACATGCAGGGGAAATCACTGAAACATAACTATGTAATTTAAATAATATCAATAATACGCAATGAAAGCAATTGTGCTGATTATAGACACTTAATAGCGTGTTTTTAAGTTTCAAAAGATAGCGACCCCCCCACCCTTTGCCTCACAATGGTTTGATCCACTGTCTGAAAGGCACTCAATGAACGTAACTGACGTGAGGTTAATCCAGTCAATCGCGCACACACACTAGCTGAATATGCAGAGCTAGCGCGCAAATATTAACTATTAAGCTAGCTAGTACCTATTCCATTTATGTGGCGTCGTCAAAGATGGAATCTTTGCTATCGTCAATTTATTCCAAGATCAGCATGCAGATGATGTAAGTTAATGCTTCGAAGTCCCTGTGATAAGGTTAGCGATAAACTGAAGTCCAAACTGAACAGAACTACACTCTGTTCTCCCATTGTCTTAAATATATTTAATGGTCTCGGTACAAAAGCTAAATTGTCGCAAGGGAACTTTTATTTATTTGATTTCACCTTTATTTAACCCGGGTAGCAAATATTATAGCAAACACCACTGAAACGGAATTGGTGCTCGCTAGCTTTGCAAATTCAGCTATTGTTGGAAGCCAGCCAATATGAAACAAACTATTAATATTACAAAAGGTTGCAGCATATGTTGTGTAAATGGTGAACTCATACAGCTGTCAACTCTTGTCATTTTAATCCGTTTCACATTTGCTAGCTACCTTTTAGATCGAAGCTCAAATAGAATGATAAAAGATAAGATGATAGAAGCCAATCTCCTACTATAAATAACCTACACACTGTGTGTGTAGCCAGCCAGCCAGCCAGGTAGAAAATGGCAGAAAAATAAAAGACGGACATCAGTGTATTTTTCAGTACACCAAAACGCAAAGTAAGAACCCTAGTAGCCTAATATCTCAAAGACTAGTTGATAAAATGTTCATAAGAAAGAAATGAAATTCTAATGGAAATGTTTCACAATGATGTCATTAGGCAGAGCAGGCAACAGATGGCACACAGACAGCAGAGTTGGGGACAGATATGCAGGGACAGACTGGCAGAGACAGGGAGTCTCAGGTAAGTTTGTTGAGTCTTTGTTTGGCAACATTATGAAAGGTTCTTTTACTTGTAAAATAGGAACAAAATTGGAAAATGCCATGGATACCCCCACTCTCAACTTAAACTGGTGACTGAACTAAGATTTGTTAAAGGCAATGGTATTGCTGTTGTGATTAGTTGTGTAGTTTTGGGTACCGGTAGTTAGGAGTACGGCAAACACCTTATTTCTTTGGTTCCTCAATATACATTTACCATATTATAATGTAGGCTATGTGTTACAGCACTACTTTTGGTGTCCACCTCAGGAATTGCTCTTGAGAAAATGTCATGTAATTGTCCCCTCCAAAGTTGATATCAGATTTTCGCCCCTGTATACATGCCCGTCTGAAGTTTGCCAATGAACATCTGAATGATTCAGAGGACAACTGGTGAAAGTGTTGTGGTCAGATGAGACCAAAATAGAGCTCTTTGGCATCAACTCAACTCGCCGTGTTTGGAGGAGGAGGAATGCTGCCTATGACCCCAAGAACACCATCCCCACCATCAAACACGGAGATGTAAACATTATGCTTTGGGGGTGTTTTTCTGCTAAGGGGACAGGACAACTTCACAGCATCAAAGGGACGATGGACGGGGCCACGCACCGTCAAATCTTGGGTGAGAACCTCCTTCCCAGGGCATTGAAAATGGGTCGTGGATGGGTATTCGAGCATGACAATGGCCCAAAACACACGGCCAAGGCAACAAAGGAGTGGCTCAAGAAGAAGCACATTAAGGTCCTGGAGGGGCCTAGCCAGTCTCCAGACCTTAATCCCATAGAAAATCTGTGGAGGGAGCTGAAGGTTCGAGTTGCCAAACGTCAGCCTCGAAACCTTAATGACTTGGAGAAGATCTGCAAAGAGGAGTGGGACAAAATCCCTCCTGAGATGTGTGCAAACCTGGTGGCCAACTACAAGAAACGTCTGACCTCTGTGATTGCCAACAAGGGTTTTGCCACCAAGTACTAAGTCATGTTTTGCAGAGGGGTCAAATACTTATTACCCTCATTAAAATACAAATCATTTAATAACATTTTTGACATGCGTTTTTTTGGATTTCTTTGTTGTTATTCTGTCTCTCACTGTTCAAATAAACCTACCATTAAAATTATAGACTGATCATTTCTTTTGTCAGTGGGCAAACGTACAAAATCAGCAGGGGATCAAATACTTTTTTCCCCCACTGTACATGTACAGGACTAGTCAAAAGTTTGAACACACCTACTCATTCAAGGGTTTTTCTTAATTTTTCAATATTTTCTACATTGTAGAATAATAGTGAAGACATCAAAACTATGAAATAACACATATGGAATCATGTAGTAACCAAAAAAAGTGTTAAAGAAATCAAAATATATTTTAGATTCTTCAAAGTAGCCACCCTTTGCCTTGATGACAGCTTTGTACACTCTTGGCATTCTCTCAACCAGCTTCATGACGTAGTCATCTGGAATGCATTTCAGTTAACAGGTGTGCCTTGTTAAAAGTTAATTTGTGGGATTTCTTTCCTTCTTAATGAGTTTGAGCCAATCAGTTGTGTTGTGACAAGGTAAGAGGGGCTCTCATGAGGACCGCCACAGGAAAGGAAGACCCAGAGTTACCTCTGCTGCAGAGGATACATTCAAGTTACAAGCCACAGAAATTGCAGCCAAAATACATTTGTGTAAGTCCGTGTTCCGCCTGTGTGTCCGAGTTCCGCGTGTGTGTGTCCGAGTTCAGTGTGTGTGCGTCCGAGGTCCGCGTGTGTGTGTGTGTGTCCGAGTTCAGTGTGTGTATGTGTGTGTCCAAGATCCCCGTGTGTGTGTGTGTCCGAGTTCAGTGTCTGTGTGTGTCCGAGTTCCGCGTGTGTGTCTGTGTCCGAGTTCAGTGTGTGTGTGTGTGTGTGTGTGTCCAAGTTTCGCGTGTGTGTCTGTGTCCGAGTTCAGTGTGTGTGCGTCCGAGTTCCGCGTGTGTGTCTGTGTCCGAGTTCAGTGTGTGTGCGTCCGAGTTTCGCGTGTGTGTGTGTGTGTCTCGAGTTCAGTGTGTGTCTGAGTCCAGTGTGCGTCTGAGCCTGATAGGGAGACATTTTTTTGTGGCCGTGTATATTTGGTAAATCTAGTTGAATATGTTGTATGATATGGCGTTTTCACCATTGGATCACCAGGACCTGTAAATAAATGCACACGTCAACCTGCCTTCTGCTAGTTTCATGTCGTTATGACTGAAACAAGGTGCCTATTTTACCATTACATCATCAAAATGGGCTGTAGACAAAATCATCAAAATGGCTGTCTGGTAGCCTCAATACAAAGACTTGTTGTTGAACAAGTCCCTGCAGGCATAGATTTATTATTTTACCTGACTTGAGACGTGAAAAAAACTTGTGACTCGACTCAGTCTACTTGGGATGCTTTATAACCACCCTTTATAACCACCCTTTATAACCCCCCCTTTATACCCTCCCCTATGACCTCCTTTATAACCACCCCTTTATACCCTCCCTTATAACCACCCCCTTTATACCCTCCCTTATAACCCCCTTTATAACCCCCCCTTTATAACCCCCCCTTTATAACGGCCCCTTTATAACTACTCCCCAATGTCCCTCACTAGAGTTTTTTTTCCGGTTAAATTAAGCAGTAAGGCCTGAGGGGGTGTGGTACATGACCAATATACCGCGGTTATTAAGGGCTGTTCTGGACACTCCTCAGCCGTGATATATTGGCCATATATCACAAACACCCCCGAGGAGCCTTACTGCTATAATAAACTGGTTACCAACGTCATTACAGCAGTAAAAATACATGTTTTGTCACACCCGTGGTATACCCTCTGCTATACCACGGCTGTCAGCCAATCAACATTCAGGGTTTGAACCACCCCAGTTTATAAAATGCTATATAATCTCTCAGTATTTACAGTGTATTGCTAAAGCCTGGATTTAGAGGCTGTCATTGAGCAGCAGGAGAAGGTCCAACTCTGGGCTTTCCTCTGGAGATTCATAATCACCTGATTACATCAGAGGGAGAAACGTAGTGACTGGAAATAATTACATCAGCAAGTGATGGGATGGAGAAGATGTTCACACACACACACGAGGAGCACCATGAGACCCCACTCTGCCTAAGGATTACAGTGAAGGACACACACACACACACACACACACACACACACACACACACACACACACACACACACACACACACACACACACACACACACACACACACACACACACACACACACACACACACACACACACACACACACACACACACACACACACACACACACACACACACACACACACACACACCCACACCCACGATGAGCTGAAACTCACTTTGCTGTGCAGTCCTCGTCATACTTGGTCTTCAGATCAAAGAGCTCTGCCTGAGTTGTTTCAAGAGCTGAAAAACAGCCAGGAAACAGCAGCTTTAGTCAGGTCAACAGTGTGTGAATGATACAGGACAGGTACTGAGTTTACTGGTAAATACCTGTCTGTAGGGACTGGGCCTTGTGCTCAGCCTCAACCAGCTTAGAGGACATGGACTCCTGGCTCTCCTGGAGCTTTCTGGAAACAGAGAGAGATGGAGGGATGGGGAGAGACAGAGAGAGAGAGAGAGAGTCATCAACCACGACTCATTCAAAGCAATTGAGAGTAAGACATTGGGTCATTGAGATAATCCTACTTCAGCCACCAACCCCCTTTCTGTTCAATTCTGTAACACCAACTATGGCAACTGTAACATTTCCCTATTTTATCACCATTTCTCATCCTGTATTATCCTTAAAAACAACAAACCACTTGTCATTAAAAAGCTGTATTTGGCAGTACTGTCTGGTCACCATGGTTCCCTGGCCGTTCTACACCAATAGATCATTCAAAGAGGAGACAGAGAAGAGAACATTTTTCTTTTTTAGCTAATAAAGTTGGGGCTTTTAAGGCGTTGCTGGGAAAATGCCACAGAGTGTAAGATATTAATAACCAAAGACAGACAGACTCTCTCATACTTGTTGGAGGTGCCATCCATATACTGCCCCTCTGAGACACAGGAAGTGAGTGCTCAGCATAGAGGAAGAGACCCTAGCCTCCATAATAGTTACATTGACGAACAGGAAATACAGCTGGACAGGAAATACAGCTGGACACGTGTTCTTCACTGAATGGCTGCTGTGTAGGCCTCGTTGTTCAACTCCCCTCACCTCTCCTCTCTATATTCCTAGTAGATACTGTAACTCTCCTCTCCTCTCTATATTCTAGTAGATACTGTAACTCTCCTCTCCTCTCTATATTCCTACTAGATACTGTAACTCTCCTCTCCTCTCTATATTCCTACTAGATACTGTAACTCTCCTCTCCTCTCTATATTCCTAGTAGATACTGTAACTCTCCTCTCTATATTCCTACTAGATACTGTAACTCTCCTCTCCTCTCTATATTCCTACTAGATACTGTAACTCTCCTCTCCTCTCTATATTCCTACTAGATACTGTAACTCTCCTCTCCTCTCTATATTCCTACTAGATACTGTAACTCTCCTCTCCTCTCTATATTCCTACTAGATACTGTAACTCTCCTCTCTATATTCCTAGTAGATACTGTAACTCTCCTCTCCTCTCTATATTCTAGTAGATACTGTAACTCACCTCTCCTTCTCTGCATAGTCATTGTGGAGCTGGACTTGTTTCTCCTGGACCAGGTTCTCAGCCTGGTTCTTCAGGGACTGCTCATATTCCCGGATCTTCTCCTTCAGCGCTTTAATAGTCACCTCTAGACCAGGAGAGAGAGGGGGGTGAATACAGGAAAGAGGGAGAGATGATTTTTCTAGTTATGAAGTCCTTTAATAAAAGGAATATTACAAACACGATTCACCCCAGCTTGAAACGAAAAGGGGAATCAGGTGCTCATCCCCCCACCACAAAAAACATTCTTTACTGCAGGACACTTCCACAGGTGATCATCCCCCCACCCCAAAAAAACATTCTTTACTGCAGGACACTTCCACAGGTGATCATCCCCGCAGGACACTTCCACAGGTGACCATCCCCGCAGGACACTTCCACAGGTGACCATCCCCCGAAAATAAAGAACAGGGAGCTCTGTTTCTGCAGAGAGCATCCCGACAGTTACTGACGGAACATCAGGTTCACCTTCATCAGAGCAGCCGTTCACGCAGAAACAGAAGCCCGTTAACGTCTCGTCAAATATCGGACGCTTTCTGCAGAAACCGAGTGCTCCTTTACACTACACTTCCTCTCTACAGTCTCTGCCTCCTGCACAAACCCTCCCCATCATAACCAAGCTTCCTCGTCTGGAAACACACAGAGCAGACCTAACTTCTCCCGTTTCCTCTTAAGAGTACATTAGTGACTGCATTCAGAGTAGATTCAACTTGATACCCCATACCCTCCCTGTGGGCTGTTTGTCTGTCTGCCCATCTGTCTGTCAGTCTGTCCGGCCGGCTGCCTCTCCGGCCGCCTGTCCCTGTGTGTGTGTGTGTGTGTGTGTGTGTGTGTGTGTGTGTGTGTGTGTGTGTGTGTGTGTAACCCAACACTATTGTAGTCCTTAAGATGGTCTGTGAGCCAAGAGCTGTGTGTATTAGGGATATGGATCTGTGAGCTTTCACCAACAGCCTGGAGGTGTGTATATTAGGGATATGGGTCTGTGAGCTTTCACCAACAGCATGGAGCTGTGTGTATTAGGGATATGGGTCTGTGAGCTTTCACCAACAGCATGGAGGTGTGTGTATTAGGGATATGGGTCTGTGAGCTTCCACCAACAGCATGGAGGTGTGTGTATTAGGGATATGGGTCTGTGAGCTTTCACCAACAGCATGGAGCTGTGTGTATATTAGGGATATGGGTCTGTGAGCCAAGAGCTGTGTATATTAGGGATATGGATCTGTGAGCTTTCACCAACAGCCTGGAGGTGTGTATATTAGGGATATGGATCTGTGAGCTTTCACCAACAGCCTGGAGGTGTGTATATTAGGGATATGGATCTGTGAGCTTTCACCAACAGCCTGGAGGTGTGCGTGCGTGTGTTCGTGCGTGTGTGTGCGTGTGTTCGTGCGTGTGTGTGCGTGTGTGTGCGCGTGTGTGCGTTCGTGCGAGGGTGCGTGTGTTCGTGCGTACGTGTGTGTGCGCGTGTGAGTGTATCTGGCGAGGATGACCTGAATACTCCAGCTGAACTCCAGATTAAAACAGAGAAAATAACATAACCAGAAAGTGTCTATTTAATATGTAGATGTCTGAGGACAGAGAGGTCTTTAAGAGTCTATTTAATATGTAGATGTCTGAGGTTCAGAGAGATGTCTTTAAGAGTCTATTTAATATGTAGATGTCTGAGGTTCAGAGAGATGTCTTTAAGAGTCTATTTAATATGTAGATGTCTGAGGTTCAGAGAGATGTCTTTAAGAGAGAGTCTATTTAATACGTAGATGTCTGAGGTTCAGAGAGATGTCTTTAAGAGAGAGTCTATTTAATATGTAGATGTCTGAGGACAGAGGGATGTCTTTAAGAGTCTATTTAATATGTAGATGTCTGAGGTTCAGAGAGATGTCTTTAAGAGAGAGTCTATTTAATACGTAGATGTCTGAGGTTCAGAGAGATGTCTTTAAGAGAGAGTCTATTTAATATGTAGATGTCTGAGGACAGAGGGATGTCTTTAAGAGTCTATTTAATATGTAGATGTCTGAGGTTCAGAGAGATGTCTTTAAGAGTCTATTTAATATGTAGATGTCTGAGGATAGAGAGATGTCTTTAAGAAAGTCTATTTAATATGTAGATGTCTGAGGATAGAGAGATGTCTTTAAGAAAGTGAGACAAAGACAGAGCACTGCTGATCGTTGCCTTTGAGAGCTCTTAGCACTGTGCACAAGTGAGTGAGTGAGTGAGTGAGTGAGTGAGTGAGTGAGTGTGATTGGAACTACATTCTCCCAGCTCTGACACATAATCAATAGAGTTCTCTCAGAGACCTCTTACCCTGTCCTTGCTTAACACAACCTTAAACATTTAGGTTGCTGGGATCAATGTCCCCTGTGTGTGTGTGTGTGTGTGTGTGTGTGTGGGGGGGGGGTTACACTGCATGTTTTGGGGTTGAAATATCCCCTTTCCATTCAGGGTGAGGGAGTAGAAGAATTAATTGCAGAACAGGAAGTTGCCACTATTGAGCTGTTCCAAATCGCTCCCGCTGAGCTGTTCCAAATCCCTCCCGCTGAGCTGTTCCAAATCCCTCCCGCTGAGCTGTTCCAAATCGCTCCCGCTGAGCTGTTCCAAAATCGCTCCCGCTGAGCTGTTCCAAAATCGCTCCCGCTGAGCTGTTCCAAATCGCTCCCGCTGAGCTGTTCCAAATCGCTCCCGCTGAGCTGTTCCAAATCCCTCCCGCTGAGCTGTTCCAAATCGCTCCCGCTGAGCTGTTCCAAATCGCTCCCGCTGAGCTGTTCCAAATCGCTCCCGCTGAGCTGTTCCAAATCGCTCCCGCTGAGCTGTTCCAAATCGCTCCCGCTGAGCTGTTCCAAATCCCTCCCGCTGAGCTGTTCCAAATCCCTCCCGCTGAGCTGTTCCAAATCCCTCCCGCTGAGCTGTTCCAAATCCCTCCCGCTGAGCTGTTCCAAATCGCTCCCGCTGAGCTGTTCCAACTCCCTCCCGCTGAGCTGTTCCAATTCCCTCCCGCTGAGCTGTTCCAATTCCCTCCCGCTGAGCTGTTCCAATCGCTCCCGCTGAGCTGTTCCAATTCCCTCCCGCTGAGCTGTTCCAACTCGCTCCCGCTGAGCTGTTCCAAATCCCTCCCGCTGAGCTGTTCCAAATCGCTCCCGCTGAGCTGTTCCAACTCGCTCCCGCTGAGCTGTTCCAACTCGCTCCCGCTGAGCTGTTCCAACTCGCTCCCGCTGAGCTGTTCCAATTCCCTCCCGCTGAGCTGTTCCAATTCCCTCCCGCTGAGCTGTTCCAAATCGCTCCCGCTGAGCTGTTCCAACTCGCTCCCGCTGAGCTGTTCCAATTCCCTCCCGCTGAGCTGTTCCAATTCCCTCCCGCTGAGCTGTTCCAACTCGCTCCCGCTGAGCTGTTCCAACTCGCTCCCGCTGAGCTGTTCCAACTCGCTCCCGCTGAGCTGTTCCAACTCGCTCCCGCTGAGCTGTTCCAACTCGCTCCCGCTGAGCTGTTCAAAAACACTCTCCTCCTCATTGTTCCTCTCTCCACTACTCCTCTAGTCATTCCCCTCTCCCCCCCTCTACACATCCCTCTCTCCTTCCCTCCTTCCCATTCATCTCTCTCTCCCCTCTACACATCCCTCTCCTTCCCATTCCTCTCTCTCTCCCTCCCCTCTAGACATCCCTCTCTACCCTCCTTCCCGTTCATCTCTCTCTCCCTCTAGACATCCCTCTCTCCTCCTTCCCATTCCTCTCTCTCTCCCTCTAGACATCCCTCTCTCCTCCTTCCCATTCCTCTCTCTCTCCCCTCTAGACATCCCTTCCTTCCTCCCTCCCTCCCTCCCTCCCTCGAGCTGGATCCTTCAGTGTGTCCAGAGTATATATAGAGAATATTCCATCAACACTACATGTCTGACACACCGCTTTCCCTGACCAGATAAACCCTTTTCTCCCTCCATTTTACGTGTGTGTGTGTGTGTGTGTGTGTGTGTCTCACCCTGGTTCTTGACCTCTGTAAACTCTTTGTTGTAGTCCTCCAGAGTCTCTCGGAGTTTGAGGTTCTCTGTCTCGATGTCGTGCATCCGCTGGAGCTTCAGCTGTAACTGCTGACCCAACTCCAGCGCAGGGGCGGGGTCTGACAAAACAGACACACTACGTTACACAAACAGAGAGAGACAGAGGGAGCTAGCTAGCGTGGGGAGGCTAGCTGAGGAGAGACTAATTGGTCCTGTTGAGGAGAAACAGCAGAGATTAGATTAGATAGAGTCTCATCCTGGAATATACAAGGTCTGAGGTCATCTGCTTTTGGACTAAAGAGCAGGAACCCAGACTTCACCAAAGAAATCAGAAATACAGACATTGTCAAAAAATATGGTATAGAGGAAACGGACACAGTAGCTGTCCACTAGGTTACAGAGAGCTGGTAGTCCCATCCACCACACTACCAGTTGTGAAACAGGGAAGAGACTCAGGGGGGTATGCTAATTTTATTACATTTGGTTAGAAATCAATTAGAAAATAATTTGAACAGAGAAAGATGTCCTTGTGTGCTACCTAAACTCAGAAAAAAGAAACGTCCTCTCACTGACAACTGTGTTCATTTTCAGCAAACTTAACATGTGTAAATATTTGTATGAACATAACAAGATTCAACAACTGAGACATAAACTGAACAAGTTCCACAGACATGTGACTGACAGAAATGGAATAATGTGTCTCTGAACAAAGGGGGGGCAAAATCAAAAGTAACAGTCAGTATCTGGTGTGGCCACCAGCTGCATTAAGTACTGCAGTGCACATGGACTGCACCAGATTTGCCAGTTCTTGCTGTGAGATGTTACACCAAGGCACCTGCAAGTTCCCAGACATTTCTGCGGGGAATGGCCCTAGCCCTCACCCTCCGATCCAACAGGTCCCAGACGTGCTCAAATGGGATTGAGATCTAGGCTCTTCGCTGGCCATGGCAGAACAGTGACATTCCTGTCTTGCAGGAAATCATGCACAGAACGAGCAGTATGGCTGGTGGCATTGTCATGCTGGAGGGTCATGTCAGGATGAGCCTGCAGGAAGGGCACCACATGAGGGAGGAGGATGTCTTCCCTGTAACACACAGCGTTGAGATTGCCTGCAATGACAACAAGCTTAGTCCGATGATGCTGTGACACACCACCCCAGACCATGACGGACCCTCCACCTCCAAATCGATCCCGCTCCAGAGTACAGGTCTCGGTGCAACGATCATTCCTTCGACGATAAACGCGAATCCGACCATCACCCCTGGTGAGACAAAACCATGACTCGTCAGTGAAGAGCACTTTTTGCCAGTCCTGTCTGGTCCAGCGACGGTGGGTTTGTGCCCATAGGCGACGTTGTTGCCGGTGATGTCTGGTGAGGACCTGCCTTACAACAGGCCTACAAACCCTCAGTCCAGCCTCTCTCAGCCTATTGCGGACAGTCTGAGCACTGATGGAGGGATTGTGCGTTCCTGGTGTAACTCGGGCAGTTGTTGTTGCCATCCTGTACCTGTCCCGCAGGTGTGATGTTCAGATGTACCGGTCCTGTGCAGGTGTTGTTACACGTGGTCTGCCACTGTGAGGACGATCAGCTGTCCGTCCTGTCTCCCTGTAGCGCTGTCTTAGGCGTCTCACAGTACGGACATTGCAATTTATTACCCTGGCCACATCTGCAGTCCTCATGCCTCCTTGCAGCATGCCTAAGGCATGTTCACGCAGATGAGCAGGGACCCTGGGAATCTTTCTTGTGGTGTTTTTCAGAGTCAGAAGAAAGGCCTCTTTAGTGTCCTAAGTTTTCATAACTGTGAATTAATTACCTACCGTCTGTAAGCTGTTAGTGTCTTAATGACCGTTCCACAGGTGCATGTTCATTAATTGTTTATGGTTCATTGAACTAGCATGGGAAAGTGTTTTTTTAAACCCTTTACATTGAAGATCTGTGAAGTTATTTGTATTTTTACGAATTATCTTTAAAAGACAGGGTCCTGAAAAGGGGACGTTTCTTTTTTTGCTGAGTTTATATCCCCCCACTAGAATGCATACTTTAACGAAGACAGCTTCTCCATCCTGAAGGAGGAAATCAATCATCTCCAGGCCCAGGGACATGTACTAGTCTGTGGTGACTTAAATGCCAGAACTGGACAAGAACCTGACACCCTCAGCACACAGGGGGACAAACACCTACCTGGAGGTGACAGCATTCCCTCCCCAATATGCCCCCGTAGACACAACTATAACAAAAACAGGTGACAACTCCTGCATCTATGTCACACGCTGGGTCTGTACATAGTCAATGGTAGGATTCGAAGGGACTAATAAAGTAGGTACACTTACAGCTCATCTCTTGGCAGTAGTACTGTAGACTACTTTAATCACTGACCTCAAACCAGAGTCTCTTAGAGCGTTCACAGTCAGCCCAGTGACACCCCTATCAGATCACAGCAAAATCACAGTCTACTTGAACAGAGCAATACTCAATCATGAGGCATCAAAGCCGAACAAACTGCATACTATTAAGAAATGCTATAGATGGAAGGAAAGTAGTGTGGAAACCTACCGGAAAAAAATAAAAAAATTCAAAAACAACAAATTCAATACCTTTCTAACAACTTACTGGACAAAACGTTTCACTGCAATAGTGAGGGTGTAAACTTGGCAGTAGAAAACCTAAATAGTATATTTGATCTCTCAAACCTAAACATTTCAACCAGACAACATTTCAACCAGACAACATAAGAACATTTACAACAATGACAAATTGTTTGATGAAGAATGCAAAAACTTAAGTAAGGAATTGAGGAACCTATCTGACCAAAAACCCAGAGAGAAACCAAGAAAACCTGAGCCTTGACTTTGGAGAAACAAACAATAAAGAAACAAAAAAGGTTGCAGAGGTGTTTAATCCCAGGGTGCTGAGCTTGCCAGTTGGTCAGCGCATGCTCGGAGTACATGTCCTGGTAATCCGTCTGGCCCTGCGGCAATGTGAATGTTGACCTGTTTAAAGGTCTTACTCACATCGGCTACGGAGAGCGTGATCACAGTCGTCCGGAACAGCTGGTGCTCTCATGCATGCTTCAGTGTTGCTTGCCTCGAAGCGCTCATAGAAGTTATTTAGCTCATCAGGTATGCTCGTGTCACTGGGCAGCTCACGGCTGTGCTTCCCTTTGTAGTCCATAATAGTTTGCAAGCCCTGCCACATCTTGCCAAATCAGCTCAATGTAATTGAAGAATCCATATAATCTAACCACTTCTGGGGAAATTGGAACACACTAAAAACACACAACATGAAGAGCTACAGTGCCTTGAAAAACTATTCACCCCTCTTTTTCCTATTTTGTTGCATTACAATTTAAACTGATTTTTATTTGGATTTCATGTAATGGACATACAAAAGTCCAAATTGGTGAAGTGAAATAGAAAAAAATAGCTTGTTTCAAAAATGTAGAAAAGTGGTGCGTGCATATGTATTCACACCCTTTGCTATGAAGCCCCTAAATAAGATCTGGTGCAACCAGTTACCTTCAGAAGTCACATATTTAATTAAATAAAGTCCACCTGTGTGCAATCTAAGTGTTACATGATCTGTCACATGGTCTCAGTATATATACACCTGTTCTGAATGGCCCCAGGGTCTGCAACACCACTAAGCAAGGGGCAACACCAAGCAAGCAGCACCATGAAGACCAAGGAGCTCTCCAAACAGGTCAGGGACAAAGTTGTGGAGAAGTACAGATCAGGGTTGGGTTATAAAAAAATATCAGAAACTTTGAACATCCCACGGAGCACCATTAAATCCATTATTAAAAGATGGAAAGAATATGGCACTACAACAAACCTGCCAAGAGAGGCCGCCCACCAAAACCCATGGACCAGGCAAGGAAGACATTAATCAGAGAGGCAACAAAGAGACAGAAGATAACCCTGAAGGAGCTGCAAAGCTCCACAGCGGAGATTGGAGTATCTGTCCATAGGACCACTTTAAGTCATACGCTCCACAGAGCTTGGCTTTACGGAAGAGTGGCCAGAAAAAAGCCATTGTTTAAAGAAAGAAATAAGCAAACACATTTAGTGTTCGCCAAAAGGCATGTGGGAGACTCCCCAAACATGATGAGACTAAAATTGAACTTTTTGGCCATCAAGGAAAACGCTCTGTCTGGCACAAACCCAATACCTCTCATCACCTGAGAACACCACCATAGTGGCAGCATCATGCTGTGGGGATGATTTTCTTCGGCAGGGACTGGGAAACTGGTCAGAATTGAAGGAATGATGGATGGCGCTAAATACAGGGAAATTCTTGAGGGAAACGTTTCAGTCTTCCAGAGATTTGAGACTGGGACGGAGGTTCATCTTCCAGCAGGACAATGACCCTAAGCATACTGCTAAAGCAACACTCGAGTGGTTTAAGGGGAAACATTTAAATGTCTTGGAATGGCCTAGTCAAAGCCCAGACCTCAATCCAATTGAGAATCTGTGATATGACTTAAAGATTGCTGTACACCAGTGGAACCCATCTGACTTGAAGGAGCTGGAGCAGTTTTGCCTTGAAGAATGGGCAAAATCCCAGTAGCTAGATGTGCCAAGCTTATAGAGACATACCCCAAGAGACTTGCAGCTGTAATTACTGCAAAAGGTGGCTCTACAAAGTATTGACTTTGGGGGGTGAATAGTTATGCACGCTCAAGTTTTCAGTTTTTTTGTACTATTTCTTGTTTGTTTCACAATAAAAAAATATTTTGCATCTTCAAATTGGTAGGCATATTGTGTAAATCAAATGATACAAACCCCACCAAAAAAATCTATTTTAATTCCAGGTTGTAAGGCAACAAAATAGGAAAAATTCCATGGGGGGGTGAATACTTTTTCAAGCTACTGTATCACCATTTTAGGGCTCCACAGATAGATGGCAGCTTGAGAAGGTTCATAACAACGGCATGACACGACTGAGTCACGGAGGTGCAACCTATCAGTAGAATTAAATGAATCGAATATGAATGAATAGAATCCAAAAATCAAAATGTATGGATGAACCACTTCTCCAATATAATCAATAACAAACTGCAAACACATATAAACTATATATACACACACAAAAGTATGAAGACACCCCTACAAATTAGTGGATTCAGATATAGTTCAGCCACACCCGTTGCTGACAAGTGTATAAAATCGAGCACACAGCCATACAATCTCCATAGACAAACATTGGCAGTTGAATGGCCTTACTGAAGAGCTCAGTGACTTTCAATGTGGCACCATCATAGGATGCCACCTTTCCAACAAGTCAGTTTGAAAAATGGATGCGCTGCTAGAGCTTCCCTGGTCAACTGTTATTGTAAAGTGGAAATGTCTAGGATCAACAACGGCTTACCCGCGAAGTGGTAGGCCACACAAGCTCACAGAACGGGACTGCCGAGTGCTGAAGCGCGTAAAAATTGTCTGTCCTCAGTTGCAACACTCACTACCGAGTTCCAAACTGCCTCTGGAAGCAACGTTAGCACAACAACTGTTCGTCGGGAGCTTCATGAAATGGGTTTCCATGGCCGAGCAGACGCACACAAGCCTAACATCACCATCCGCAAGCATCGGCTGGAGTGGTGTAAAGCTCAACGCCATTGGACTCTGGAGCAGTGGAAACATTCTCTGGAGTGATGAATCACACCTCACCATCTGGCAGTCCAACGGACGAATCTGAGTTAGGTGGATGCCAAGAGAACTCCTCTTGTCTGAATGCATAGTGCCAACTGTAAAGTTTGGTGGAGGAGGAATAATGGTCTTGGGCTGTTTTTCATGGTTCAGACTAGACCCCTTAGTTCCAGTGAAGGGAAGTCTTAACCCTACAGCATTCAATGACATTCTAGACGATTCTGTGCTTCCAACTCTGTATCAACAGTTTGGGGAAGGCCCTTTCTTGTTTCAGCATGACAATGCCCCTGTGCACAAAGCGAGGTCTATACAGAAAGGTTTTGTCGAGATCGGTGTGGAAGAACTTGACTGGCCTACACAGAACCCTGACCTCAACCCCATCGAACACCTTTGGGATGAATTGGAACACAGACTACAAGACAGGACTAATCCCCCAACATCAGTGCCCGACCTCACTAATGCTCTTGTGGCTGAATGGAAGCAAGTCCCCACAGCAATGTTCCAACATCTAGTGGAAAGCCTTCCCAGAAGAGTGGAGGCTGTTATAGCAGCAAGGGGGGGGACCAACTCCATATTAATGCCCATAATTTTGTAATGAGATGTTCGACGAGCAGGTGTCCACATACCTCTGGCCACGTAGTGTACATGTTAGAGTCAGTTATTAAAGACTACCAGAACCCACTGGATACTCAAATTAATTCACCACAGGACAAAATAAAAACGCTTCCACCCCAAAAAAAGTCCTGTGGTGTTGACGGTATCCAAAATGAAATGATAAAATATACAGATCGCAAATTCCAACTGGTTATACTTAAACACTTTAACATCATCCTCAGCTCTGGCATCTTCCCCAACATTTGGAACCAAGGACTGATCACCCCAGTAGCTAACTAACGTTAGATAACTAGCTAACATACCAGTACATATAGTGTAGCTAACTAACGTTAGATAACTAGCTAACATACCGGTACATATAGTGTAGCTAACTAACATTAGATAACTAGCTAACATACCGGTACATATAGTGTAGCTAACTAACGTTAGATAACTAGCTAACATACCGGTACATATAGTGTAGCTAACTAACGTTAGATAACTAGCTAACATACCGGTACATATAGTGTAGCTAACTAACGTTAGATAACTAGCTAACATACTGGTACATATTGCTGTAATGCTATGCGGTTCGTAAGGATAGTGTAGCTAACAAATTGTCAGCCAACATAACGTGTAAGGTAACTTATTTGAAAAGTCATTACTTTTAATTACATTGCTCATAATTAGTTAAACCAATGAATGTGTCCGATTTCGTCAAACTTCGGCTGCATATTTTCCGCCATTTCTTCAAATCTGAAAACGTTGTGAAGCCACACCCATTTTCTGAAGAAATGCATTATGGGCCCTCTTCCCTAATGCTTGGAACCAAGGACTGATCACCCCAATCCACAAAAGTGGAGACAAATTTGACCTCAATAACTACCATGTGACATCAACAGTAACCCTGGGAAAATCCTCAGCATTTAAAATTGGTAATAAACACAAATATTTCTTTCCTCAGGGCCATGGGGTGAGACAGGATGCAGTTTGATCCCTATCCTCTTCAACATACTGATATAGATATATATATATACATACATATAACAATGAATTGGCCAGCACCCGGCCTCACCCTACTAGACTCAGTAATCCAACGTCTACAGTGAATCTCAAATAAGACAAAAGTCCTGTAGAAATGATATCTAGACACTGTTGCCTTAGAGCACACACAGATTTACACCTACCTCGGGAAGTACCGGGGGGTGAGACAGGGATGCAGCTTGAGCCCCACTCTCTTCAACATATACACTGAGTGTACAAAACATTAGGAACACCTGCTCTTTACATGACATAGACTGACCAGATGAATGCTATCATCCCTTATTGTTGTCACTTGTTAAATCCACTTCAAATCAGTGTAGATGAAGAGGAGGAGGCAGGTTATATCAGTGTAGATGAGGCAGGTTAAATCAGTGTAGATGAGGCAGGTTAAATCAGTGTAGATGAAGAGGAGGAGGCAGGTTATATCAGTGTAGATGAGGCAGGTTAAATCAGTGTAGATGAGGCAGGTTAAATCAGTGTAGATGAAGAGGAGGAGGCAGGTTATATCAGTGTAGATGAGGCAGGTTAAATCAGTGTAGATGAGGCAGGTTAAATCAGTGTAGATGAGGCAGGTTAAATCAGTGTAGATGAGGCAGGTTAAATCAGTGTAGATGAAGAGGAGGAGGGAGGTTATATCAGTGTAGATGAGGCAGGTTAAATCAGTGTAAAACACCTAATTGAGACTCTACATGCAGAATTCTGCAAAAATATCCTCCGTGTACAACGTAGAACACCAAATAATGTATACAGAGCAGAATTAGGATTACTCCCTCAAATTATCACAAATCCAGAAAAGACACGTTAAATTCATCAACCACCTAAAAGGAAGTGATTCCCAAACCTTCCTTAACAAAGCCATCACCTACAGAGAGATGAACCTGGAGAAGAGTCCCCTAAGCAAGCTGGTCCTGGGGCTCTGTTCACAAACACACCCCACAGAGCCCCAGGACAGCAACACAATTAGACCCAACCAAATCATGAGAAAACAAAAATATAATTACTTGACACATTGGAAAGAATTAACAGAAAAACAGAGTAAACTAGAATGTTATTTGGCCCTAAACAGAGAGAACACAGTGGCAGAATACCTGACCACTGTGACTGACACAAACTACCTAACCTCCTGCCAAATGTATGACCATATTAGAGACACATATTTCCCTCAGATTACACAGACCCACAAAGAACTAGAAAACAAACCCAATTTTGATAAACTCCCATATTTACTGGGTGAAATACCACAGTGTGTCATCACAGCAGCAATATTTGTGACCTGTTGCTACAAGAAAAGGGCAACCAGTGAAGAACAAACACCTTTGTAAATACAACCTATATTTATGTTGATTTACTTTCCTTTTCATACTTGCACAATGTTACAACACTGTACATTGCCATAATATTAGCATTTGAAATGTCTATTTATTTTAAAACTTTTGCGAGTGTAATGTTTACTGTTATTTTCTGATTGTTTATTTCCCTTTCGTTTCTTGTCTCTTCAACTTGCTTTGGCAACATATGTTTTCCATCCCAATAAAGCCCTTTGTATTGAGAGAGACAAAGAGAAGAAGGAGAGAGAGAGACAAAGAGAAGAAGGAGAGAGAGAGACAAAGAGAAGAGGGAGAGAGAGAGACAAAGGAGAGAGAGAGAGACAAAGAGAAGAAGGAGAGAGAGAGACAAAGAGAAGAAGGAGAGAGAGAGACAAAGAGAAGAGGGAGAGAGAGAGACAAAGGAGAGAGAGAGAGACAAAGAGAAGAGGGAGAGAGAGAGACAAAGGAGAGAGAGAGAGACAAAGGAGAGAGAGAGAGACAAAGAGAAGAGGGAGAGAGAGAGACAAAGGAGAGAGAGAGAGACAAAGAGAAGAGGGAGAGAGAGAGACAAAGAGAAGAAGGAGAGAGAGAGACAAAGAGAAGAGGGAGAGAGAGAGACAAAGAGAAGAAGGAGAGAGAGAGACAAAGAGAAGAAGGAGAGAGAGAGACAAAGAGAAGAAGGAGAGAGAGAGACAAAGAGAAGAAGGAGAGAGAGAGACAAAGAGAAGAGGGAGAGAGAGAGAAAGGAGAGAGAGCGAGCAAGAAAAAGAGAGAGGAAGCACTTTCTACTCCACATTAAATCTGTGATTCCCTCTGTGACGCAAGTCAGTTTTGATTTGTGGAGTGGCGTTGTTGTCGGGTCACTGTGATAAAGTCGGTCTTGTCAGTCTGATTGGTCTTCACGGGTGATTGACAGGCGTGAAGCAGGACGTTTTGATGCACATCTTCATCCCTGTAAAAATGAGCAGTGTGTGTGTGTGTGTGTGTGTGTGTGTGTGTTGTGAAGGAAATGTAGCAGGAACCTTAGAGCTGAGGGATCAAGCAGAATACCAGGATGTGTGTGTGTGTGTGTGTGGAGGGTTCTGTGCACGACTGAAAATGTCCAGGCCTCAAAACACCACTTCCCCTCGAACAAGCTATACATTTATATCGAATGACGCACAGAAAAGACCATGTATTACATCACCTCATTATAGCGTGTCGAGTTAAGAACATATAGCAGACAGAGTAATATAGCAGACAGAGAAATATAGCAGACAGAGAAATATAGCAGACAGAGAGAAATGCTGCTAGGAATGACCTGTCCTTCTCACAGCTTCCCCGGGCTTCAATAAAGCTCTACAAAAACAGTTCACTCTCCATTAAAACCTGTGTTTTTGTGTTCGTCTTCATGCTTTGTTCATGTGGGTTAGTCAGGAGCGGGATGTGGCCGTACTTGGCATTCCTGTCAGGAAACCACTTCCGCTCAATCGCTCTACAGCATACACTGGTAGGAGGAAGTACACTGGTAGGAGGAAGTACACTGGTAGGAGGACGTACACTGGTAGGAGGACGTACACTGGTAGGAGGAAGTACACTGGTAGGAGGACGTACACTGGTAGGAGGAAGTACACTGGTAGGAGGAAGTACACTGGTGGGAGGAAGTACACTGGTAGGAGGAAGTACACTGGTAGGAGGAAGTACACTGGTAGGAGGAAGTACACTGGTGGGAGGAAGTACACTGGTAGGAGGAAGTACACTGGTGGGAGGAAGTACACTGGTAGGAGGAAGTACACTGGTGGGAGGAAGTACACTGGTAGGAGGAAGTACACTGGTAGGAGGAAGTACACTGGTAGGAGGAAGTACACTGGTAGGAGGAAGTACACTGGTGGGAGGAAGTACACTGGTGGGAGGAAGTACACTGGTAGGAGGAAGTACACTGTGGGAGGAAGTACACTGGTAGGAGGAAGTACACTGGTAGGAGGAAGTACACTGGTGGGAGGAAGTACACTGGTAGGAGGAAGTACACTGGTGGGAGGAAGTACACTGGTGGGAGGAAGTACACTGGTAGGAGGAAGTACACTGGTAGGAGGAAGTACACTGGTGGGAGGAAGTACACTGGTAGGAGGAAGTACACTGGTAGGAGGAAGTACACTGGTGGGAGGAAGTACACTGGGTAGGAGGAAGTACACGGGTAGGAGGAAGTACACTGGTGGAGGAAGTACACTGGTAGGAGGAAGTACACTGGTAGGAGGAAGTACACTGGTAGAGGAAGTACACTGGTAGGAGAAGTACACTGGGTGGGAGGAAGTACACTGGTAGGAGGAAGTACACTGGTAGGAGGAAGTACACTGGTGGGAGGAAGTACACTGGTGGGAGGAAGTACACTGGTGGGAGGAAGTACACTGGTGGGAGGAAGTACACTGGTAGGAGGAAGTACACTGGTGGGAGGAAGTACACTGGTAGGAGGAAGTACACTGGTAGGAGGAAGTACACTGGTAGGAGGAAGTACACTGGTAGGAGGAAGTACACTGGTGGGAGGAAGTACACTGGTGGGAGGAAGTACACTGGTAGGAGGAAGTACACTGGTGGGAGGAAGTACACTGGTGGGAGGAAGTACACTGGTGGGAGGAAGTACACTGGTAGGAGGAAGTACACTGGTAGGAGGAAGTACACTGGTAGGAGGAAGTACACTGGTGGGAGGAAGTACACTGGTAGGAGGAAGTACACTGGTGGGAGGAAGTACACTGGTGGGAGGAAGTACACTGGTGGGAGGAAGTACACTGGTGGGAGGAAGTACACTGGTGGGAGGAAGTAGCACGGCTCATTCTCTCTACAGTTTACACCGGGTCGGGGGGGCATCTATTCATGTCTTACCTGGGACATCTATTCATGTCTTACCTGGGACATCTATTCATGTCTTACCTGGGACATCTATTCATGTCTTACCTGGGACCTGGGACATCTATTAATGTCTTACCTGGGACCTGGGACATCTATTAATGTCTTACCTGGGACATCTATTCATGTCTTACCTGGGACATCTATTCATGTCTTACCTGGGACATCTATTCATGTCTTACCTGGGACCTGGGACATCTATTCATGTCTTACCTGGGACATCTATTAATGTCTTACCTGGGACCTGGGACATCTATTCATGTCTTACCTGGGACCTGGGACATCTATTCATGTCTTACCTGGGACATCTATTAATGTCTTACCTGGGACATCTATTCATGTCTTACCTGGGACATCTATTCATGTCTTACCTGGGACATCTATTAATGTCTTACCTGGGACATCTATTAATGTCTTACCTGGGACATCTATTAATGTCTTACCTGGGACATCTATTAATGTCTTACCTGGGACATCTATTAATGTCTTACCTGGGACATCTATTAATGTCTTACCTGGGACATCTATTCATGTCTTACCTGGGACATCTATTCATGTCTTACCTGGGACATCTATTAATGTCTTACCTGGGACATCTATTAATGTCTTACCTGGGACATCTATTAATGTCTACCTGGGACATCTATTAATGTCTTACCTGGGACATCTATTAATGTCTTACCTGGGACATCTATTAATGTCTTACCTGGGACCTGGGACATCTATTAATGTCTTACCTGGGACATCTATTAATGTCTTACCTGGGACCTGGGACATCTATTCATGTCTTACCTGGGACATCTATTAATGTCTTACCTGGGACCTGGGACATCTATTAATGTCTTACCTGGGACATCTATTAATGTCTTACCTGGGACCTGGGACATCTATTCATGTCTTACCTGGGACATCTATTCATGTCTTACCTGGGACATCTATTAATGTCTTACCTGGGACATCTATTCATGTCTTACCTGGGACATCTATTAATGTCTTACCTGGGACATCTATTAATGTCTTACCTGGGACATCTATTAATGTCTTACCTGGGACATCTATTAATGTCTTACCTGGGACATCTATTAATGTCTTACCTGGGACATCTATTAATGTCTTACCTGGGACATCTATTCATGTCTTACCTGGGACATCTATTAATGTCTTGTAGACGTTCAAGAAGGAACCTTCTGCCTCTTTACTTCTTTTGCTCAAGGCATCGATCTGAAAGGAGGAGAAGAGAAAAGAGGAATAATTCAATGAAAACAGCTGTCAGTGTGTCTATGTTTTTCTGTGAACGTGTCTATAACGTTGATCTGTAATAACGAGCAGTAGTTCAGTGTTCTCTGCTAAACCATTCCACACAAATTATATTCTGTTCAGCTGTTCCTCTGATGAAGGAAGCCTTTTCTTTCTGCTGTTAACCATTTCAGTCTGGCACTGCCGGGTAAAACTGTACCACACTGACATCAGTTAACAGCTTCCCACAGCTGGCTTAGGGTTTATAGACACAGACGTTAATTCAGGGCTCGACCAGGGCGATACGTTGGATCCATTTTGTAATGCAGAAACGCAGCCATTAACGTAAGAATCATGACACGGAATGTCATCAGTGACATTACTGAAATGGGTGGCAATAGAAAGGATGAATCATTACTGAAATGGGTGGCGTTAGAAAGGATCCACCATTACTGAAATGGGTGGCGTTAGAAAGGAACCACAATTACTGAAATGGGTGGCGTTAGAAAGGAACCACCATTACTGAAATGGGTGGCGTTAGAAAGGAACCACAATTACTGAAATGGGTGGCGTTAGAAAGGAACCACAATTACTGAAATGGGTGGCGTTAGAAAGGAACCACCATTACTGAAATGGGTGGCGTTAGAAAGGAACCACCATTACTGAAATGGGTGGCGTTAGAAAGGAACCACCATTACTGAAATGGGTGGCGTTAGAAAGGAACCACCATTACTGAAATGGGTGGCGTTAGAAAGGATCCATAATTAAGCCAAGCCCCACCCCTCCCCAGCACAGATCTCTCTCTCTCCATAACACACCCTCTCTCTCTCTCTCTCTCCATAACACACCCTCTCTCTCTCTCTCTCTCCATAACACACCCTCTCTCTCTCTCTCCATAACACACCCTCTCTCTCTCTCTCTCTCCATAACACACCCTCTCTCTCTCTCTCTCTCCATAACACACCCTCTCTCTCTCTCTCCATAACACACCCTCTCCCTCTCTCCATAACTTTCTCGTTAAATAGGCAGTATACTGCTTCTCCTTCCAAGCCCTCAGAACTTCTATTGAGAAAGAACAAATAAGTCCTCAATCCTCATATTATCAGCCAAGTGGCTGCTAGAAGTGTAAACAGGGCACTACAGCCTCTCTGCTCCTATGGGAACAAAATAAAGCTCCCCAAATGGTATTTATACAACTGCTTTTGGTTGCCGCAAAACATCTGTCCCTGAGCGGGCTGATGCCGTCGCTCTCCACCTCCCGAACACACAGCGAGATGTGAGCCGAGCCTATTCAGGGTTGGTCTGTCCTTGCCACCACTAACAATGCTGCCCTAGACTAGAATACAGGTCTGAGTACCTACTGCTGACGTATCCTTGATATCACTAGAATACAGGTCTGAGTACATACTGCTGCCTAGACTTGAATACAGGTCTGAGTACATACTGCTGCGCTACATCCCCCAGGGTCATACAGGGGTTCAATACACCCCCCCCCCCCCCACCCACCCAGGGTCATACAGGGGTTCAATACACCCCCCCCCCCACCCAGGGTCATACAGGGGTTCAATACACCCCCCCCCCCCCAGGGTCATACAGGGGTTCAATACACACGTCAGGGTTATAAACGGATTCAATACACACCCTAGGATTATAAACGGGCTAGACCAGAACCACAAGTCCACCCAGACAGACTCCTCCAGTATATTTGTGCTCGTCTCAACCACAAACCATTCAAAAATAGTACAGAGACTATTAGCATATTACCTCACACAGAGAGAGATAATAAACTACCCTCAACTGAAAGTCAGTCGCTTCATGCCTCCGGAAAGTATTCAGACTCCTTGACTTTTTCCACATTTTGTTACGTTACAGCCTTATTCTAAAATAGATTCCCCCCCCTTATCATTCTACACACAATACCCCATAATGACAAAGCAAAAACAGATTTTGAAATTTTGCAAAAGCATATATATATATAAATAAAATAAAAAAAGGGAACTATCACATTTACATAAGTATTCAGACCCTTTACTCAGTACTTTGTTGAAGCACCTTAGCCAGCGATTACAGCCTCAAGTCTTCTTGGGTATGACGCTACAAGCTTGGCACAACTGTATTTGTGGAGTTTCTCCTATTCTTCTCTGCAGATCCTCTCAAGCTCTGTCAGGTTGGATGGGGAGCGTCGCTGCACAGCTATTTTCAGGTCTCTCCAGAGATGTTCGATCAGGTTCAAGTCTGGGCTCTGGCTGGGCCACTCAAGGACATTCAGAAACGTGTCCTGAAGCCACTCCTGCGTTGTCTTGACTGTGTGCTTAGGGTCGTTGTCCTGTTGGAAGGTGAACCTTCACCCCAGTCTGGGGTTCTGAGCGCTCTGGAGCAGGTTTTCATCAACGATCTCTCTGTACTTTGCTCCGTTCATCTGTCCCTCGATCCTGACTAGTCTCCCAGTCCCTGCCGCTAAAAAACCTCACAGCATGATGCTGCCATCACCATGCTTCACCGTAGGGATGGTGCCAGGTTTCCTCCAGATGTGAAGCTTGGAATTCGGGCCAAAGAGTTCAATCTTGGTTTCATCAGACCAGAGAATTTTGTTTCTCATGGTCAGGTCCTTTAGGTGCCTTTTGTCAAACTCCAAACGGGCTGTCATGTGGCTTCGGTCTGCCCACTCTAAAGAGGAACTCTGGAGCTCTGTCAGAGTGCCCTTCTCCCCGATTGCTCAGTTTGGCCGGGCGGCCAGCTCTAGGAAGAGTCTTGGTGGTTCCAAACTTCTTCCATTTAAGAATGATGGAGGCCACTGTGTTCTTGGGGACCTTCAATGCTGCAGACAATTTTTGGTACCCTTCCCCAGATCTGTACCTCGACACCTGTCTCGGAGCTCTACGGAGAATTCCTTCAACCACAGGTAGACTCCAAGTTGTAGAAACATCTCAAGGATGATCAATGGAAACAGGATACACCTGAGCTCAATTTAGATTCTCATAGCAAATGGCATGTTTTATTATTTTTAATAAATTTGCAAACATTTCTAAAAACCTGTTTTTGCTTAATCAATATGGGGTATTGTGTGTAGATGGATTGAATAAAGAAAATCCTCATTAATTTTAGAATAAGGCTGCAATGTAACAAAATGTGGAAAAAGTCAAGGGGTCTGAATACTTTCTGAAGGCAATGCATCTACTGCACAGACATCCCCAGGTGATTATCTAACACTGTATCTACTGCACAGACATCCCCAGGTGATTATCTAACACTGCATCTACTGTACAGACATCCCCAGGTGATTATCTAACACTGCATCTACTGTACAGACATCCCCAGGTGATTATCTAACACTGCATCTACTGTACAGACATCCCCAGGTGATTATCTAACACTGCATCTACTGTACAGACATCCCCAGGTGATTATCTAACACTGCATCTACTGTACAGACATCCCCAGGTGATTATCTAACACTGCATCTACTGTACAGACATCCCCAGGTGATTATCTAACACTATCTACTGCACAGACATCCCCAGGTGATTATCTAACACTGCATCTACTGTACAGACATCCCCAGGTGATTATCTAACACTATCTACTGCACAGACATCCCCAGGTGATTATCTAACACTGCATCTACTGCACAGACATCCCCAGGTGATTATCTAACACTGCATCTACTGCACAGACATCCCCAGGTGATTATCTAACACTGCATCTACTGCACAGACATCCCCAGGTGATTATCTAACACTGCATCTACTGCACAGACATCCCCAGGTGATTATCTAACACTGCATCTACTGCACAGACATCCCCAGGTGATTATCTAACACTGCATCTACTGTAACAGACATCCCCAGGTGATTATCTAACACTGCATCTACTGCACAGACATCCCCAGGTGATTATCTAACACAGTTGGAAACAAACCTGAGCACTATAGAGATATGACATATACACGTGTTCACACACACAAGAGAAAACGGGCCAGTGTACTTCACTGCCAGCCCTCCCCACACACTCACACACACACACACACGCGTCAGCACCTTCTGACATCATCACTCAGCACCAGCCACGCTTATCCATCTGCCCATTGTGTGTGAAGGACATTGGGCTGACCTGTGTGTGTGTGTGTGTGTGTGTGTGTGTGTGTGTGTGTGTGTGTGTGTGTGATAAGGACTGGTAGTAGAAAGTAGAGTCTGAGGGCCGGGATAATGGAAATTCTTATCTGATCAATGGACCTGCAGGAAACACAAAATAGGCCACACACACACACACACACACACACACACACACACACACACACACACACACACACACACACCCCTCCACCTCCTGTGGGAACAGAAGTCTATTTGATTCTTATGACCCAGAGAACTCCACTTTTCAATGACAAATGAAGACAGAGGGACGCATCGGATTTGGTTTTTGTTACCAAACATACAATATTCACAAAGCCTCGATCTTGATCAGAGTACTACACTGGACTAAAATAAGAATGCAACATGCAACAATATTCAAAGATTTGACTGAGTTACAGTTCATAGAAGGAAATCAGCCAATTTAAATAAATTGATTAGGCCCTAATCTATGGATTTCACATGACTGGGCAGGGGTGCAGCCATGGGTGGGCCTTGGGAGGGCATAGAACCACAAAGATGGCAGCCAGGCCCACGCACTTGGGAGCCAAGCCCAGCCAATCAGAATGAGTTTTCCCCATAAAAGGCAGAAATACTCCTCAGGCCAACCCCTCCTCCTCAGTTTCATCAGCTGTCCAGGTGGCTGGTCTCAGACAATCCCGCAGGTGAAGAAGCCTGGATGTGGAGGTCCTGGGCTGGTGTGGTTACACGTGGTCTGCGTTTGTGTAGACGGTTTTGTGTACTGCCAAATTCTCAAAAATGACGTTGGAGGCGGCTTATGGTAGAGAAATGAACATCAAATTCCCTGGCAACAGCTCTGGTGGACATTCCTGCAGTCAGCATGTCAATTGTAAGCTCCCTAAAAACATCGGTGGTGTTGTGTGACAAAACTGCACATTTTAAAGTGGCCTTTTATTGTCCCCAGCACAAGGTGCACCTGTGTAACGATCATGTTGTTTAATCAGCGTATAGATATGCCACACCTGCCAGGTGGATGGATTATCAGGGCAAAGGAAAAATGCTCACTAACAGGGATGTAAACAAATTTGCGCACAAAATTTGAGAGAAATAAGCTTTTTGTGTGAATGGAACATTTCTGGAATAATTTATTTCAGCTCATGAAAAATACGACCAACACTTTACACGTTGCGTTCATATTTTTGTTCAGTATAGATAACAGGGTTGATGTAGGAATACAACGCCATAGACAGGGTTCATCAACAACAGGGATATAGATCCCTGGATAACAGGTCCCGTCAGGGAAAAACATGAGGAATTACAACAGCACATTAATAACACTGTTAGATCCCTGGATAACAGGTCCCGTCAGGGTAAAACATGAGGAATTACAACAGCACGTTAATAACACTGTTAGATCCCTGGATAACAGGTCCCGTCAGGGTAAAACATGAGGAATTACAACAGCACGTTAATAACACTGTTAGATCCCTGGATAACAGGTCCCGTCAGGGTAAAACATGAGGAATTACAACAGCACGTTAATAACACTGTTAGATCCCTGGATAACAGGTCCCGTCAGGGTAAAACATGAGGAATTACAACAGCACGTTAATAACACTGTTAGATCCCTGGATAACAGGTCCCGTAAGGGTAAAACATGACAACAGCACATTAATAACACTGTTAGATCCCTGGATAACAGGTCCCGTCAGGGTAACACGTGAGGAATTACAACAGCACATTAATAACACTTTTAGATCCCTGGATAACAGGTCCCGTCAGGGTAAAACATGAGGAATTACAACAGCACGTTAATAACACTGTTAGATCCCTGGATAACAGGTCCCGTCAGGGTAAAACATGAGGAATTACAACAGCACGTTAATAACACTGTTAGATCCCTGGATAACAGGTCCCGTCAGGGTAAAACATGAGGAATTACAACAGCACGTTAATAACACTGTTAGATCCCTGGATAACAGGTCCCGTCAGGGTAAAACATGACAACAGCACGTTAATAACACTGTTAGATCCCTGGATAACAGGTCCCGTCAGGGAAAAACATGACAACAGCACGTTAATAACACTGTAAGATATAAGTAGCTGCTTTACTTGACAGGGCAGAGGCACAATGATTAGGCCCAACATTAACCACAATACAAGTCTGTGTGTGTGTGTGTGTGTGTGTGTGTGTGTGTGTGTGTGTGTGTGTGTGTGTGTGTGTGTGTGTGTGTGTGTGTGTGTGTGTGTGTGTACACAAGTGCGTGTGACAGTGTGTGTGTGTGTGTGTGTGTGCGCAGTAAGTCAAACAACACATGTACTTTCTGCACCACATCAAAACTCATAATATTCTTTATAGACTCTGGATCACCAAAGACTGTGTGAAGCTCCCTGAAATTACAGCACAGTAAAATAACATGACTACTGCTCAGAGGAAGAAGAACCACAACCCAATGCTACACTGGAATATTCTCAGCCCTGCGGCAGGGCTGCCCTGTCACATTGGATATGTGTGTGTGTGTGTGTGTGTGTGTGTGTGTGTGTGTGTGTGGCTCAGGGAGGTGAAATCATAGGGTAGAACCACCTACTCCACCCCCATAACCGTCCAAGTCTACAACAACAGCTTCCATGGGAGGGGAATGAGCATCACGATGAGACTCAGAGGGGTTGTCTCAGAACACCACACGCCGACGCGAGACAAAACTCCTTTTTATAGCGCAGACGCAGTAAGATATTGGCCTCTGTATCCATTAAGACGTCAACAACGGCGACGTCGTCAACAACAACGCTGGAAACAAACAAGTGATTTTATGAAAAGCAACATTCCCCTCGAGACATGCAGCCATGCAGAATGAGAGGAATTAAGATTAGTGGACTGTGATTGGCTGATGCCAGGGTTTTTGTTGTGTCTCTCTTCACAGGATGTAATTTAAACATGGCCAGAGGTTAAAGGACAGAATGAAGAGAGGACAGTAATAATCAGGAGAGAGAGAGAGAGGAGCACGAGAGAGAGAGAGAGAGAGAGAGAGAGAGGCACGAGAGAGAGAGAGAGAGGCACGAGAGCGAGAGAAAGAGAGAGGCACGAGAGAGAGAGAGAGAGAGGCACGAGAGCGAGAGAAAGAGAGAGGCACGAGAGCGAGAGAAAGAGAGAGGCACGAGAGAGAGAGAGAGAGAGAGGCACGAGAGAGAGAGAGAGAGAGAGAGGAGAACGAGAGAGAGAGAGAGAGAGAGAGAGGAGAACGAGAGGAAGAGAGGAGCACAGTCGGGCTCCTGAGTGGCACAGCGGTCTAAGGCACTGCATCTCAGTGCTAGAGGCGTCACTACAGTCCCTTTATCACATTCGGCTGTGATTGGGAGTCCCATAGGGCGGTGCACAATTTTTTAAATGTATTTTTATTTCACCTTTATTTAACCAGGTAGGCTAGTTGAGAACAAGTTCTCATTTATAACTGCGACCTACAATTAGCCCAGCGTCGTCCAGTTTTGGCCGGGGTAGGCCGTCATTGTAAATAAGAATTTATTACTGACTGACTTGCCTACTTAAATAATGGTTAAATGTAATGTAATATATATATATATATATACTGCTCAAAAAAATAAAGGGAACACTTAAACAACACAATGTAACTCCAAGTCAATCACACTTCCGTGAAATCAAACTGTCCACTTAGGAAGCAACACTGATTGACAATAAATTTCACATGCTGTTGTGCAAATGGAATAGACAACAGGTGGAAATTATAGGCAATTAGCAAGACACCCCCAATAAAGGAGTGGTTCTGCAGGTGGTAACCACAGACCACTTCTCAGTTCCTATGCTATCAGCATCCTGGCTGATGTTTTGGTCACTTTTGAATGCTGGCGGTGCTTTCACTCTAGTGGTAGCATGAGACGGAGTCTACAACCCACACAAGTGGCTCAGGTAGTGCAGCTCATCCAGGATGGCACATCAATGCGAGCTGTGGCAAGAAAGTTTGCTGTGTCTGTCAGCGTAGTGTCCAGAGCATGGAGGCGCTACCAGGAGACAGGCCAGTACATCAGGAGACGTGGAGGAGGCTGTAGGAGGGCAACAACCCAGCAGCAGGACTGCTACCTCCGCCTTTGTGCAAGGAGGAGCAGGAGGAGCACTGCCAGAGCCCTGCAAAATGACCTCCAGCAGGCCACAAATGTGTATGTGTCTGCTCAAACGGTCAGAAACAGACTCCATGAGGGTGGTATGAGGGCCCGACGTACACAGGTGGGGGTTGTGCTTACAGCCCAACACCGTGCAGGACGTTTGGCATTTGCCAGAGAACACCAAGATTGGCAAATTCGCCACTGGCGCCCTGTGCTATTCACAGATGAAAGCAGGTTCACACTGAGCACGTGACAGACGTGACGGAGTCTGGAGACGCCGTGAAGAATGTTCTGCTGCCTGCAACATCCTCCAGCATGACTGTTTTGTTGGTGGGTCAGTCATGGTGTGGGGTGGCATTTCTTTGGGGGGCCGCACAGCCCTCCATGTGCTCGCCAGAGGGAGCCTGACTGCCATTAGGTACCGAGATGAGATCCTCAGACCCCTTGTGAGACCATATGCTGGTGCGGTTGGCCCTGGGTTCCTCCTAATGCAAGACAATGCTAGACCTCATGTGGCTGGAGTGTGTCAGCAGTTCCTGCAAGAGGAAGGCATTGATGCTATGGACAGGCCCGCCCGTTCCCCAGACCTGAATCCAATTGAGCACATCTGGGACATCATGTCTCGCTCCATCCACCAACGTCACGTTGCACCACAGACTGTCCAGGAGTTGGCGGATGCTTTCGTCCAGGTCTGGGAGGAGATCCCTCAGGAGACCATCCGCCACCTCATCAGGAGCATGCCCAGGCGTTGTAGGGAGGCCATACAGGCACGTGGAGGCCACACACACTACTGAGCCTCATTTTGACTTGTTTTAAGGACATTACATCAAAGTTGGATCAGCCTGTAGTGTGGTTTTCCACTTTAATTTTGAGTGTGACTCCAAATCCAGACCTCTATGGGTTGATAAATTGGATTTCCATTGATTATTTTTGTGTGATTTTGTTGTCAGCACATTCAACTATGTAAAGAAAAAAGTATTTAATAAGATTATTTATTTCATTCAGATCTAGGATTTGTTATTTTAGTGTTCCCTTTATTTTTTTGAGCAGTGTATATATATATTTATATATATAAAAAGAGAGAGAACCACGAGAGAGAGGTCACAAAAACAGGAGAAAAGAGAAAAAACCTCTGTCCTCAGTCACTGTTCGATTGAATCACTGCCTGGCATCTGATACTCACACAGTACATCTATTAGAGGAATGGCCGATTAATTAGGGCCGATTTCAAGTTTTCATAACAATCGGTAATCGGTATTTTTGGCCACCGATTTGCTAATAATTTTTTTATATATATATAATCTTTTTATAAATCTTTTTTAACTAGTCAAGTCAGTTAAGAACACATTCTTATTTTCAATGATGGCCTAGGAACGGTGGGTTAACTGCCTTGTTCAGGGGCAGAACGACAGATTTTAACATTGTCAGCTCGGGGATTCAATCTTGCAACCTTACGGTTAACTAGTCCAACGCTCGAACCACCTGCTTTACATTGCACTCCACGAGGAGCCTGCCTGTTACGCGATTGCAGTAAGAAGCCAAGGTAAGTTGCTAGCTAGCATTAAACTTATCTTATAAAAAACAATCAATCAATCACTAGTTAACTACACATGGTTGATGATATTACTAGTTTATCTAGCCTGTCCTGCGTTGCATTTAATCGATGCGGGGCGCATTCGCGAAAAAGGACTGTCGTTGCTCCAACGTGTACCTAACCATAAACATCAATGTCTTTCTTAAAATCAATACACAAGTATATATTTTTAAACCTGCATCTTTGGTTAATATTGCCTGCTAACATGAATTTCTTTTAACTAGGGAAAATGTGTCACCTCTGCAACAGAGTCAGGGTATATGCAGCAGTTTGGGCCGCCTGGCTCGTTGCGAACTGTGAAGACTATTTCTTCCTAACAAAGACAGCCAACTTCGCCAAACGGGGGATGATTTAACAAAAGCGCATTTGCGGAAAAAGCACAATCATTGCACGACTGTACCTAACCATAAACATCAATGCCTTTCTTAAAATCAATACACAGAAGTATATATTTTTAAACCTGCATATTTACCTAAAAGAAATCCAGGTTAGCAGGCAATATTAACCAGGTGAAATTGTGTCACTTCTCTTCCATTCATTGCACGCAGAGTCAGGGTATATGCAACAGTTTGGGCCGCCTGGCTCGTTGCAAACTAATTTGCCAGAATTTTACGTAATTATGACATAACATTGAAGGTTGTGTAATGTAACAGGAATATTTAGACTTAGGGATGCCACCCGTTAGATAAAATACGGAACGGTTCCGTATTTCACTGAAAGAATAAACATGATAGTTTCCGGATTCGACCATATTAATGACCTAAGGCTCGTGTTTCTGTGTGTTATTGTGTTATAATTAAGTCTATGATTTGATAGAGCAGTCTGACTGAGCGGTGGTAGGCAGCAGCAGGCTCGTAAGCATTCATTCAAAACAGCACTTTCGTGCGTTTTGCCAGCAGCCCTTCGCAATTCTTCAAGCATTGCGCTGTTTATGACTTCAAGCCTGTCAACTCCCAAGATTAGGCAGGTGTAACCGATGTGAAATGGCTAGCTAGTTAGCGGGTGCGCACTATTAGCGTTTTAAACGTCACTCGCTCTGAGACTTGGAGTAGTTGTTCCCCTTGCTCTGCATGGGTAATGCTGCTTCGAGGGTGGCTGTTGTCGATGTGTTCCTGGTTTGAGCCCAGGTAGGAGCGAGGAGAGGGACGGAAGCTATACTGTTACACTGGCAATACTAATGTGCCTATAAGAACATCCAATAGTCAAAGATATATGAAATACAAATGGTATAGAGAGAAATAGTCCTATAATTCCTATAATAACTATAACCTCAAACTTCTTACCTGGGAATATTGAAGACTCATGTTAAAAGGAACCACCAGTTTTCATATGTTCTCATGTTCTGAGCAAGGAACTTAAACGTTAGCTTTCTTACATGGCACATATTGCACTTTTACTTTCTTCTCCAACACTTTGTTTTTGCATTATTTAAACCAAATTGAACATGTTTCATTATTTATTTGAGGCTAAATAGATTTTATTGATGTATTATATTAAGTTAAAATAAGTGTTCATTCAGTATTGTAGTAATTGTCATTATTACAAAGAAATGTTTTTTTCCCCTTTCAATTGTTTAAAAAAAAAAATCGGCCGATTAATCGGCATCGGCCTTTTTTGGTCCTCCAATAATCGGTATCGGTGTTGAAAAATTATAAAATCGGTCGACCTGTAACATCTATGTACTGAAATACAAGAGGACACGGACACACACGGACACACGGACACACACACACACACACACACACACACACACACACACACACACACCCACACACTTACCTCTCCCTGGAAGCTCTTTAGCAGAGGAGCCACTTGCTTTCTGACATCCTGAAAGACGAAGAAGAAAGCGTTTAGAAGGAATGGTTTCCAGAGCACACTGATAAACACACGGTACCAATCTATAGAGGTGTCTTCCCTGTGGCTCAGTTGGTAGAGCATGGTGTTTGCAACGCCAGGGTTGTGGGTTCGATTCCCACGGGGGGCCAGTACAAAAAATAATAATAATAAATAAATAATAATACAAAAAAATAAATACAAATATTAAATGCATGAAATGAAATGTATTCATTCACTCTGGATAAGAGCGTCTGCTAAATGACTAAAATGTAAATGTGTTGTGTTACATCGTAGTGTTTGACCCACACTGGCAGGAGCCCGTATCAACACTGTTCATAGCCTATTTAACCTCAGCCACAGATATAGCATTAGGTCAAGAGTCAGTGGTTTCTGATCAAGTATATACCTCCAGGAACATGCACATCCACACACTGTCAGTTAGCTTGACTACAGCCCTGTTGAGATGCAGTGTACACCACATCACAGTACAGTAAGACATTGAAATAATGTCAAAGAAATTCATCATCTGGTAGAGATAGAGAAACCTAACCTGGTCCGACCTGGATGAACCTAACCTGGTCCGCTGTGAATAATAAACCTAACCTGGTCCGCTGTGAATAATAAACCTAACCTGGTCCGCTGTGGATAAACCTAACCTGGTCCGCTGTGGATAAACCTAACCTGGTCCGACGTGAATAATAAACCTATCCTGGTCCGCTGTGAATAAACCCAACCTGGTCCGACCTGGACGAACCCAACCTGGTCCGACCTGGACGAACCCAACCTGGTCCGACGTGGACGAACCCAACCTGGTCCGACGTGGACGAAGCCAACCTGGTCCGACGTGGACGAACCCAACCTGGTCCGACGTGGACGAACCCAACCTGGTCCGACCTGGACGAACCCAACCTGGTCCGACCTGGACGAACCCAACCTGGTCCGACGTGGACGAACCCAACCTGGTCCGACCTGGACGAACCCAACCTGGTCCGACGTGGACGGGTCCGACGTGGACGGGTCCGACGTGGACGAACCCAACCTGGTCCGACCTGGACGAGCCCAACCGGGTCCGACCTGGACGAGCCCAACCGGGTCCGACCTGGACGAGCCCAACCGGGTCCGACCTGGACGAGCCCAACCGGGTCCGACCTGGACGAGCCCAACCGGGTCCGACCTGGACGAGCCCAACCGGGTCCGACCTGGACGAGCCCAACCGGGTCCGACCTGGACGAGCCCAACCCGGTCCGACCTGGACGAGCCCAACCCGGTCCGACCTGGACGAGCCCAACCCGGTCCGACCTGGACGAGCCCAACCCGGTCCGACCTGGACGAGCCCAACCCGGTCCGACCTGGACGAACCCAACCCGGTCCGACGTGGACGAACCCAACCCGGTCCGACCTGGACGAACCCAACCCGGTCCGACGTGGACGGGTCCGACGTGGACGGGTCCGACGTGGACGGGTCCGACCTGGACGAACCCAACCCGGTCCGACCTGGACGAACCCAACCCGGTCCGACCTGGACGAACCCAACCCGGTCCGACCTGGACGAGCCCAACCCGGTCCGACCTGGACGAGCCCAACCCGGTCCGACCTGGACGAGCCCAACCCGGTCCGACCTGGACGAGCCCAACCCGGTCCGACCTGGACGAGCCCAACCCGGTCCGACCTGGACGAACCCAACCCGGTCCGACCTGGACGAACCCAACCCGGTCCGACCTGGACGAACCCAACCCGGTCCGACGTGGACGAACCCAACCCGGTCCGACGTGGACGAACCCAACCCGGTCCGACGTGGACGAACCCAACCCGGTCCGACGTGGACGAACCCAACCCGGTCCGACCTGGACGAACCCAACCCGGTCCGACCTGGACGAACCCAACCCGGTCCGACGTGGACGAACCCAACCCGGTCCGACGTGGACGAACCCAACCTGGTCCGACGTGGACGAACCCAACCTGGTCCGACGTGGACGAACCCAACCTGGTCTGACGTGGACGAACCCAACCTGGTCCGACGTGAATAACCCCAACCTGGTCCAACGTGGATGAGTCTAATTTAGTCTGTTGTCATCTGATTTCTAGGCTGGTTATTCAGAGCTAACCTCACTATCAATTATTATACCATGGCATTGTTGAATACTTGTTTCTGATTGGCTTGAAGGGCATTCTTACTTCCCTATAACGCACGGTACATCAACCCGGTACATCGGCCCGGTACATCGGCCCGGTACATCAGCCCGGTACATCCCCACGGTAGAATTCATGGCTACAGTTCATTCTTACATGTTCTATGTTTGAGCTGCTTTTGAAAGAAGAAGTCGAATTGAAAACATTATTGGCATTGTTGAATTACATTTTCATAATAGCAAGCTACAGGACTGATGGTTTGGTTGACTAGACTAGCAAGTCTGTTTGTTTGGTTACTACGGCAACTACTGTCTAATAAACTTGCTAGCTACTTCAGCGGACGTTACAACACATTTCTAGCGGCAAAAATGTGTTAAATTATAGCCGTGTTATAAAAAGGGAGAATCAACCAGGGACTCTATGGGTTCTCTGGAACATAATGCAACTCCGTGGAAGGTCAGTTCCACTCCTGTAGCGTGTCGTGGAACACACCTTCCACCTCGTTCATTAGTTTCTAAAGAACGCGTCGCCTCTCGTTAATGATCCCTTACGTCATGACGGTAACGTTCCTAATAACAACAACGATGCTTTGATTCCAGTCTGCGTTTGAACAATTAAGTTGCCTTGGAAACACACGACAATACCCTGAGGTATCCCCGGGAGAAACAGGACAGACAGAATGATTCCAGTCAGCAGGAATGTCACTTAGCACATCTAACACAGATAAAGTACAGGCCAAACAATCCAAAATGGGGGAAAGGTCAGTCTAGCTGTATGGAGAAGGTACTGCTATGTTTCAGCTGTTATGGTCAGTCTAGCTGTATGGAGAAGGTACTGCTCTGTTTCAGCTGTTATGGTCAGTCTAGCTGTATGGAGGAGAAGGTACTGCTCTGTTTCAGCGGTTGTGGTCAGTCTAGCTGTATGGAGAAGGTACTGCTCTGTTTCAGCTGTTATGGTCAGTCTAGCTGTATGGAGAAGAAGGTACTGCTCTGTATCAGCTGTTATGGTCAGTCTAGCTGTATGGAGAAGGTACTGCTCTGTTTCAGCTGTTATGGTCAGTCTAGCTGTATGGAGAAGGTACTGCTCTGTTTCAGCTGTTATGGTCAGTCTAGCTGTATGGAGAAGGTACTGCTCTGTTTCAGCTGTTATGGTCAGTCTAGCTGTATGGAGAAGGTACTGCTCTGTTTCAGCTGTTATGGTCAGTCTAGCAGCATGGAGGAGAAGGTACTGCTCTGTTTCAGCTGTTATGGTCAGTCTAGATGTATGGAGGAGAAGGTACTGCTCTGTTTCAGCTGTTATGGTCAGTCTAGCTGTATGGAGGAGAAGGTTCTGCTCTGTTTCAGCTGTTATGGTCAATCTAGCTGTATGGAGAAGGTACTGCTCTGTTTCAGCTGTTATGGTCAGTCTAGCTGTATGGAGAAGATGCTGTTCTGTTTCTGCTGTTATGGTCAGTCTAGCTGTATGGAGAAGGTACTGCTCTGTTTCAGCTGTTATGGTCAGTCTAGCTGTATGGAGAAGGTACTGCTCTGTTTCAGCTGTTATGGTCAGTCTAGCTGTATGGAGAAGGTACTGCTCTGTTTCAGCTGTTATGGTCAGTCTAGCTGTATGGAGAAGGAACTGCTCTGTTTCAGCTGTTATGGTCAGTCTAGCAGTATGGAGGAGAAGGTACTGCTCTGTTTCAGCTGTTATGGTCAGTCTAGCTGTATGGAGGAGAAGGTCCTGCTCTGTTTCAGCTGTTATGGTCAGTCTAGCTGTATGGAGGAGAAGGTCCTGCTCTGTTTCAGCTGTTATGGTCAGTCTAGCTGTTTGGAGAAGGTACTGCTCTGTTTCAGCTGTTATGGTCAGTCTAGCTGTATGGAGAAGGTACTGCTCTGTTTCAGCTGTTATGGTCAGTCTACCTGTATGGAGTCTCTCTGTTTCAGCTGTTATGGTCAGTCTAGCTGTATGGAGAACGTACTGCTCTGTTTCAGCTGTTATGGTCAGTCTAGCTGTATGGAGTCTCTCTGTTTCAGCTGTTATGGTCAGTCTAGCTGTATGGAGAAGGTACTGCTCTGTTTCAGCTGTTATGGTCAGTCTAGCTGTATGGAGAAGATACTGCTCTGTTTCAGCTGTTATGGTCAGTCTAGCTGTATGGAGAAGGTACTGCTCTGTTTCAGCTGTTATGGTCAGTCTAGCTGTATGGAGAAGGTACTGCTCCGTTTCAGCTGTTATGGTCAGTCTAGCTGTATGGAGAAGGTACTGCTCCGTTTCAGCTGTTATGGTCAGTCTAGCTGTATGGAGAAGGCACTGCTCCGTTTCAGCTGTTATGGTCAGTCTAGCTGTATGGAGAAGGTACTGCTCCGTTTCAGCTGTTATGGTCAGTCTAGCTGTATGGAGAAGGGACTGCTCTGTTTCAGCTGTTATGGTCAGTCTAGCTGTATGGAGAAGGTACCGCTCTGATCCAGCTGTTATGGTCAGTCTAGCTGTATGGAGAAGATGCTGTTCTGTTTCAGCTGTTATGGTCAGTCTAGCTGTATGGAGAAGGTACTGCTCCGTTTCAGCTGTTATGGTCAGTCTAGCTGTATGGAGAAGGTACTGCTCCGGTTCAGCTGTTATGGTCAGTCTAGCTGTATGGAGAAGGTACTGCTCTGTTTCAGCTGTTATGGTCAGTCTAGCTGTAAGGAGAAGATGGTACTGCTCTGTTTCAGCTGTTATGGTCAGTCTAGCTGTATGGAGGAGAAGGTACTGCTCTGTTTCAGCTGTTATGGTCAGTCTAGCTGTATGGAGAAGGTACTGCTCTGTTTCAGCTGTTATGGTCAGTCTAGCTGTATGGAGAAGGTACTGCTCCGTTTCAGCTGTTATGGTCAGTCTAGCTGTATGGAGAAGGTACTGCTCTGTTTCAGCTGTTATGGTCAGTCTAGCTGTATGGAGAAGATGCTGTTCTGTTTCAGCTGTTATGGTCAGTCTAGCTGTATGGAGAAGATACTGCTCTGTTTCAGCTGTTATGGTCAGTCTAGCTGTATGGAGAAGGTACTGCTCCGATTCAGCTGTTATGGTCAGTCTAGCTGTATGGAGAAGGGACTGCTCTGTTTCAGCTGTTATGGTCAGTCTAGCTGTATGGAGAAGGTACCGCTCTGATCCAGCTGTTATGGTCAGTCTAGCTGTATGGAGAAGGTACTGCTCTGTTTCAGCTGTTATGGTCAGTCTAGCTGTATGGAGAAGATGCTGTTCTGTTTCAGCTGTTATGGTCAGTCTAGCTGTATGGAGAAGATGCTGTTCTGTTTCAGCTGTTATGGTCAGTCTAGATGTATGGAGAAGGTACTGCTCCGTTTCAGCTGTTATGGTCAGTCTAGCTGTATGGAGAAGGTACTGCTCCGGTTCAGCTGTTATGGTCAGTCTAGCTGTATGGAGAAGGTACTGCTCTGTTTCAGCTGTTATGGTCAGTCTAGCTGTATGGAGAAGGTACTGCTCTGTTTCAGCTGTTATGGTCAGTCTAGCTGTATGGAGAAGATGCTGTTCTGTTTCAGCTGTTATGGTCAGTCTAGCTGTATGGAGAAGATGCTGTTCTGTTTCAGCTGTTATGGTCAGTCTAGATGTATGGAGAAGGTACTGCTCCGTTTCAGCTGTTATGGTCAGTCTAGCTGTATGGAGAAGGTACTGCTCCGGTTCAGCTGTTATGGTCAGTCTAGCTGTATGGAGAAGGTACTGCTCTGTTTCAGCTGTTATGGTCAGTCTAGCTGTATGGAGAAGGTACTGCTCTGTTTCAGCTGTTATGACCAGTCTAGCTGTATGGAGGAGAAGGGACTGCTCTGTTTCAGCTGTTATGGTCAGTCTAGCTGTATGGAGAAGGTACTGCTCTGTTTCAGCTGTTATGGTCAGTCTAGCTGTATGGAGAAGATGGTACTGCTCTGTTTCATCTGTTATGGTCAGTCTAGCTGTATGGAGAAGGTACTGCTCTGTTTCAGCTGTTATGGTCAGTCTAGCTGTATGGAGAAGGTACTGCTCTGTTTCAGCTGTTATGGTCAGTCTAGCTGTATGGAGAAGGTACTGCTCTGTTTCAGCTGTTATGGTCAGTCTAGCGGTATGGAGAAGATGGTACTGCTCTGTTTCAGCTGTTATGGTCAGTCTAGCTGTATGGAGAAGATGGTACTGCTCTGTTTCAGCTGTTATGGTCAGTCTAGCTGTATGGAGGAGATGGTACTGCTCTGTTTCAGCTGTTATGGTCAGTCTAGCTGTATGGAGAAGGTACTGCTCTGTTTCAGCTGTTATGGTCAGTCTAGCTGTATGGAGGAGAAGATGGTACTGCTCTGTTTCAGCTGTTATGGTCAGTCTAGCTGTATGGAGAAGGTACTGCTCTGTTTCAGCTGTTATGGTCAGGCTAGCTGTATGGAGAAGGTACTGCTCTGTTTCAGCTGTTATGGTCAGTCTAGCTGTATGGAGAAGGTACTGCTCTGTTTCAGCTGTTATGGTCAGTCTAGCTGTATGGAGGAGAAGGTACTGCTCTGTTTCAGCTGTTATGGTCAGTCTAGCTGTATGGCGAAGGTACTGCTCTGTTTCAGCTGTTATGGTCAGTCTAGCTGTATGGAGGAGATGGTACTGCTCTGTTTCAGCTGTTATGGTCAGTCTAGCTGTATGGAGAAGGTACTGCTCTGTTTCAGCTGTTATGGTCAGTCTAGCTGTATGGAGGAGAAGATGGTACTGCTCTGTTTCAGCTGTTATGGTCAGTCTAGCTGTATGGAGAAGGTCCTGCTCTGTTTCAGCTGTTATGGTCAGTCTAGCTGTATGGAGAAGGTACTGCTCTGTTTCAGCTGTTATGGTCAGTCTAGCTGTATGGAGAAGGTACTGCTCTGTTTCAGCTGTTATGGTCAGTCTAGCTGTATGGAGGAGAAGGTACTGCTCTGTTTCAGCTGTTATGGTCAGTCTAGCTGTATGGCGAAGGTACTGCTCTGTTTCAGCTGTTATGGTCAGTCTAGCTGTATGGAGGAGAAGGTACTGCTCTGTTTCAGCTGTTATGGTCAGTCTAGCTGTATGGCGAAGGTACTGCTCTGTTTCAGCTGTTATGGTCAGTCTAGCTGTATGGAGAAGGTACTGCTCTGTTTCAGCTGTTATGGTCAGTCTAGCTGTATGGAGGAGAAGATGGTACTGCTCTGTTTCAGCTGTTATGGTCAGTCTAGCTGTATGGAGAAGGTACTGCTCTGTTTCAGCTGTTATGGTCAGTCTAGCTGTATGGAGAAGGTACTGCTCTGTTTCAGCTGTTATGGTGAGTCTAGATGTATGGAGAAGATGGTACTGCTCTGTTTCAGCTGTTATGGTCAGTCTAGCTGTATGGAGAAGGTACTGCTCTGTTTCAGCTGTTATGGTCAGTCTAGCTGTATGGAGAAGGTACTGCTCTGTTTCAGCTGTTATGGTCAGTCTAGCTGTATGGAGAAGATGGTACTGCTCTGTTTCAGCTGTCATGGTCAGTCTAGCTGTATGGAGAAGGTACTGCTCTGTTTCAGCTGTTATGGTCAGTCTAGCTGTATGGAGAAGGTACTGCTCTGTTTCAGCTGTTATGGTCAGTCTAGCTGTATGGAGAAGATGGTACTGCTCTGTTTCAGCTGTTATGGTCAGTCTAGCTGTATGGAGAAGATGGTACTGCTCTGTTTCAGCTGTTATGGTCAGTCTAGCTGTAAGGAGAAGATGGTACTGCTCTGTTTCAGCTGTTATGGTCAGTCTAGCTGTATGGAGGAGAAGGTACTGCTCTGTTTCAGCTGTTATGGTCAGTCTAGCTGTATGGAGAAGGTACTGCTCTGTTTCAGCTGTTATGGTCAGTCTAGCTGTATGGAGAAGGTACTGCTCCGTTTCAGCTGTTATGGTCAGTCTAGCTGTATGGAGAAGGTACTGCTCTGTTTCAGCTGTTATGGTCAGTCTAGCTGTATGGAGAAGATGCTGTTCTGTTTCAGCTGTTATGGTCAGTCTAGCTGTATGGAGAAGATACTGCTCTGTTTCAGCTGTTATGGTCAGTCTAGCTGTATGGAGAAGGTACTGCTCCGATTCAGCTGTTATGGTCAGTCTAGCTGTATGGAGAAGGGACTGCTCTGTTTCAGCTGTTATGGTCAGTCTAGCTGTATGGAGAAGGTACCGCTCTGATCCAGCTGTTATGGTCAGTCTAGCTGTATGGAGAAGGTACTGCTCTGTTTCAGCTGTTATGGTCAGTCTAGCTGTATGGAGAAGATGCTGTTCTGTTTCAGCTGTTATGGTCAGTCTAGCTGTATGGAGAAGATGCTGTTCTGTTTCAGCTGTTATGGTCAGTCTAGATGTATGGAGAAGGTACTGCTCCGTTTCAGCTGTTATGGTCAGTCTAGCTGTATGGAGAAGGTACTGCTCCGGTTCAGCTGTTATGGTCAGTCTAGCTGTATGGAGAAGGTACTGCTCTGTTTCAGCTGTTATGGTCAGTCTAGCTGTATGGAGAAGGTACTGCTCTGTTTCAGCTGTTATGGTCAGTCTAGCTGTATGGAGAAGATGCTGTTCTGTTTCAGCTGTTATGGTCAGTCTAGCTGTATGGAGAAGATGCTGTTCTGTTTCAGCTGTTATGGTCAGTCTAGATGTATGGAGAAGGTACTGCTCCGTTTCAGCTGTTATGGTCAGTCTAGCTGTATGGAGAAGGTACTGCTCCGGTTCAGCTGTTATGGTCAGTCTAGCTGTATGGAGAAGGTACTGCTCTGTTTCAGCTGTTATGGTCAGTCTAGCTGTATGGAGAAGGTACTGCTCTGTTTCAGCTGTTATGACCAGTCTAGCTGTATGGAGGAGAAGGGACTGCTCTGTTTCAGCTGTTATGGTCAGTCTAGCTGTATGGAGAAGGTACTGCTCTGTTTCAGCTGTTATGGTCAGTCTAGCTGTATGGAGAAGATGGTACTGCTCTGTTTCATCTGTTATGGTCAGTCTAGCTGTATGGAGAAGGTACTGCTCTGTTTCAGCTGTTATGGTCAGTCTAGCTGTATGGAGAAGGTACTGCTCTGTTTCAGCTGTTATGGTCAGTCTAGCTGTATGGAGAAGGTACTGCTCTGTTTCAGCTGTTATGGTCAGTCTAGCGGTATGGAGAAGATGGTACTGCTCTGTTTCAGCTGTTATGGTCAGTCTAGCTGTATGGAGAAGATGGTACTGCTCTGTTTCAGCTGTTATGGTCAGTCTAGCTGTATGGAGGAGATGGTACTGCTCTGTTTCAGCTGTTATGGTCAGTCTAGCTGTATGGAGAAGGTACTGCTCTGTTTCAGCTGTTATGGTCAGTCTAGCTGTATGGAGGAGAAGATGGTACTGCTCTGTTTCAGCTGTTATGGTCAGTCTAGCTGTATGGAGAAGGTACTGCTCTGTTTCAGCTGTTATGGTCAGTCTAGCTGTATGGAGAAGGTACTGCTCTGTTTCAGCTGTTATGGTCAGTCTAGCTGTATGGAGAAGGTACTGCTCTGTTTCAGCTGTTATGGTCAGTCTAGCTGTATGGAGGAGAAGGTACTGCTCTGTTTCAGCTGTTATGGTCAGTCTAGCTGTATGGCGAAGGTACTGCTCTGTTTCAGCTGTTATGGTCAGTCTAGCTGTATGGAGGAGATGGTACTGCTCTGTTTCAGCTGTTATGGTCAGTCTAGCTGTATGGAGAAGGTACTGCTCTGTTTCAGCTGTTATGGTCAGTCTAGCTGTATGGAGGAGAAGATGGTACTGCTCTGTTTCAGCTGTTATGGTCAGTCTAGCTGTATGGAGAAGGTCCTGCTCTGTTTCAGCTGTTATGGTCAGTCTAGCTGTATGGAGAAGGTCCTGCTCTGTTTCAGCTGTTATGGTCAGTCTAGCTGTATGGAGAAGGTACTGCTCTGTTTCAGCTGTTATGGTCAGTCTAGCTGTATGGAGAAGGTACTGCTCTGTTTCAGCTGTTATGGTCAGTCTAGCTGTATGGAGGAGAAGGTACTGCTCTGTTTCAGCTGTTATGGTCAGTCTAGCTGTATGGCGAAGGTACTGCTCTGTTTCAGCTGTTATGGTCAGTCTAGCTGTATGGAGGAGAAGGTACTGCTCTGTTTCAGCTGTTATGGTCAGTCTAGCTGTATGGCGAAGGTACTGCTCTGTTTCAGCTGTTATGGTCAGTCTAGCTGTATGGAGAAGGTACTGCTCTGTTTCAGCTGTTATGGTCAGTCCAGCTGTATGGAGGAGAAGATGGTACTGCTCTGTTTCAGCTGTTATGGTCAGTCTAGCTGTATGGAGAAGGTACTGCTCTGTTTCAGCTGTTATGGTCAGTCTAGCTGTATGGAGAAGGTACTGCTCTGTTTCAGCTGTTATGGTGAGTCTAGATGTATGGAGAAGATGGTACTGCTCTGTTTCAGCTGTTATGGTCAGTCTAGCTGTATGGAGAAGGTACTGCTCTGTTTCAGCTGTTATGGTCAGTCTAGCTGTATGGAGAAGGTACTGCTCTGTTTCAGCTGTTATGGTCAGTCTAGCTGTATGGAGAAGATGGTACTGCTCTGTTTCAGCTGTCATGGTCAGTCTAGCTGTATGGAGAAGGTACTGCTCTGTTTCAGCTGTTATGGTCAGTCTAGCTGTATGGAGAAGGTACTGCTCTGTTTCAGCTGTTATGGTCAGTCTAGCTGTATGGAGAAGATGGTACTGCTCTGTTTCAGCTGTTATGGTCAGTCTAGCTGTATGGAGAAGATGGTACTGCTCTGTTTCAGCTGTTATGGTCAGTCTAGCTGTATGGAGGAGAAGGTACTGCTCTGTTTCAGCTGTTATGGTCAGTCTAGCTGTATGGAGGAGAAGGTACTGCTCTGTTTCAGCTGTTATGGTCAGTCTAGCTGTATGGAGAAGGTCCTGCTCTGTTTCAGCTGTTATGGTCAGTCTAGCTGTATGGAGAAGGTACTGCTCTGTTTCAGCTGTTATGGTCAGTCTAGCTGTATGGAGGAGAAGGTACTGCTCTGTTTCAGCTGTTATGGCCAGTCTAGCTGTATGGAGGAGAAGGTACTGCTCTGTTTTAGCTGTTATGGTCAGTCTAGCTGTATGGAGGAGAAGGTACTGCTCTGTTTCAGCTGTTATGGTCAGTCTAGCTGTATGGAGAATGTACTGCTCTGTTTCAGCTGTTATGGTCAGTCTAGCTGTATGGAGAAGGTACTGCTCTGTTTCAGCTGTTATGGTCAGTCTAGCTGTATGGAGGAGAAGGTACTGCTCTGTTTCAGCTGTTATGGTCAGTCTAGCTGTATGGCGAAGGTACTGCTCTGTTTCAGCTGTTATGGTCAGTCTAGCTGTATGGAGGAGATGGTACTGCTCTGTTTCAGCTGTTATGGTCAGTCTAGCTGTATGGAGGAGAAGGTACTGCTCTGTTTCAGCTGTTATGGTCAGTCTAGCTGTATGGAGGAGAAGATGGTACTGCTCTGTTTCAGCTGTTATGGTCAGTCTAGCTGTATGGAGAAGGTCCTGCTCTGTTTCAGCTGTTATGGTCAGTCTAGCTGTATGGAGAAGGTACTGCTCTGTTTCAGCTGTTATGGTCAGTCTAGCTGTATGGAGAAGGTACTGCTCTGTTTCAGCTGTTATGGTCAGTCTAGCTGTATGGAGGAGAAGGTACTGCTCTGTTTCAGCTGTTATGGTCAGTCTAGCTGTATGGCGAAGGTACTGCTCTGTTTCAGCTGTTATGGTCAGTCTAGCTGTATGGAGAAGGTACTGCTCTGTTTCAGCTGTTATGGTCAGTCAAGCTGTATGGAGAAGATGGTACTGCTCTGTTTCAGCTGTTATGGTCAGTCTAGCTGTATGGAGAAGGTACTGCTCTGTTTCAGCTGTTATGGTCAGTCTAGCTGTATGGAGGAGAAGATGGTACTGCTCTGTTTCAGCTGTTATGGTCAGTCTAGCTGTATGGAGAAGGTACTGCTCTGTTTCAGCTGTTATGGTCAGTCTAGCTGTATGGAGAAGGTACTGCTCTGTTTCAGCTGTTATGGTGAGTCTAGATGTATGGAGAAGATGGTACTGCTCTGTTTCAGCTGTTATGGTCAGTCTAGCTGTATGGAGAAGGTACTGCTCTGTTTCAGCTGTTATGGTCAGTCTAGCTGTATGGAGAAGGTACTGCTCTGTTTCAGCTGTTATGGTCAGTCTAGCTGTATGGAGAAGATGGTACTGCTCTGTTTCAGCTGTCATGGTCAGTCTAGCTGTATGGAGAAGGTACTGCTCTGTTTCAGCTGTTATGGTCAGTCTAGCTGTATGGAGAAGGTACTGCTCTGTTTCAGCTGTTATGGTCAGTCTAGCTGTATGGAGAAGATGGTACTGCTCTGTTTCAGCTGTTATGGTCAGTCTAGCTGTATGGAGGAGAAGGTACTGCTCTGTTTCAGCTGTTATGGTCAGTCTAGCTGTATGGAGGAGAAGGTACTGCTCTGTTTCAGCTGTTATGGTCAGTCTAGCTGTATGGAGAAGGTCCTGCTCTGTTTCAGCTGTTATGGTCAGTCTAGCTGTATGGAGAAGGTCCTGCTCTGTTTCAGCTGTTATGGTCAGTCTAGCTGTATGGAGAAGGTACTGCTCTGTTTCAGCTGTTATGGTCAGTCTAGCTGTATGGAGGAGAAGGTACTGCTCTGTTTCAGCTGTTATGGTCAGTCTAGCTGTATGGAGGAGAAGGTACTGCTCTGTTTTAGCTGTTATGGTCAGTCTAGCTGTATGGAGGAGAAGGTACTGCTCTGTTTCAGCTGTTATGGTCAGTCTAGCTGTATGGAGAATGTACTGCTCTGTTTCAGCTGTTATGGTCAGTCTAGCTGTATGGAGAAGGTACTGCTCTGTTTCAGCTGTTATGGTCAGTCTAGCTGTATGGAGGAGAAGGTACTGCTCTGTTTCAGCTGTTATGGTCAGTCTAGCTGTATGGAGAAGGTACTGCTCTGTTTCAGCTGTTATGGTCAGTCTAGCTGTATGGAGAAGGTACTGCTCTGTTTCAGCTGTTATGGTCAGTCTAGCTGTATGGAGAAGGTCCTGCTCTGTTTCAGCTGTTATGGTCAGTCTAGCTGTATGGAGAAGGTACTGCTCTGTTTCAGCTATTATGGTCAGTCTAGCTGTATGGAGGAGAAGGTACTGCTCTGTTTCAGCTGTTATGGTCAGTCTAGCTGTATGGAGGAGAAGGTACTGCTCTGTTTTAGCTGTTATGGTCAGTCTAGCTGTACGTTCTATATCCATAAGTGTCCAGATATTCGTGACAAATGTTTAAATCCTTCGAAACTAATGTGATTTATGGATTCAAATCAAGTATTTAAAATGTATGTGTGAGTGTGTGTGTTTGTGTGTGTGAGTGTGTGTGTGAGTGTGTGTGTGTGAGTCTCTGTGTGTGAGTGAGTGTTTGTGTGTGAGTGAGTGAGTGAGTGAGTGAGTGAGTGTGTGTGTTTGTCACCTCTGGCGTGTTCTTCTTGAAGTCGCGGCTCTGGTCGATGAGTTTCTTCCTGGACTGTTCGCTCTCATCCTGTCTGTTGGCTAGCTGTGTGGCGGTGGCGTCTAGTTCTCTCTGAAACACACACACACATTTTGTGAGAGATGCTGTAGGGCTCACGAGTGACGCAGCGGTCTGCATCTCAGTGCTTAATGCGTCACTACAGAAACCCTGGTTCGAATCCAGACTGTATCACAACCGGCCGTGATTGGGAGTACCATAGGGTGGCGGACAATTGGCCCAGCATCATCCTGGTTTAGCCGGGGTAGGCCGTCATTGTAAATAGGAACTTGTTCTTAACTGACTTGCCTAGTTAAATTATATCTATATATATTTTATTTTTTTTAAATTCTCCCCCCTCCCCTCCTCACCACTCTCCCTCTTCTCCTCCCCCTCTCCCTCTTCTCCTCCCCCTCTCCCTCTTCTCCTCCCCCTCTCCCTCAACCACTTCTCCTCCCCCTCTCCCTCAACCACTTCTCCTCCCCCTCTCCCTCAACCACTTCTCCTCCCCCTCTCCCTCAACCACTTCTCCTCACCCCTCTCCCTCTTCTCCTCACCCCTCTCCCTCTTCTCCTCACCCCTCTCCCTCTTCTCCTCACCCCTCTCCCTCTTCTCCTCACCCCTCTCCCTCTCCTCCTCACCCCTCTCCCTCTTCTCCTCACCCCTCTCCCTCTCCTCCTCACCCCTCTCCCTCTCCTCCCCACCCCTCTCCCTCTCCTCCCCACCCCTCTCCTCCTCCTCCCCCCTCTCCCTAAACCACTTCTCCTCCCCCCTCCCTCAACCACTTCTCCTCCCCTCTCCCTCTTCTCCTCACCCCTCTCCCTCTTCTCCTCACCCCTCTCCCTCTCCCTCTCACCCTCTCACCCCTCTCCCTCTCCTCCTCACCCCTCTCCCTCTCCCTCTTCTCCCCATCCCCTACCCGTTCTCCACCCTCCTCCCCATCCCTCTTCTCCCCCCCGCTCACCCAGGAGAGTGATTATGCTGCTGGTCTTATGATAACACAGCACTAATAACTTAAATAAGAAGTGATTTATTTTACACACATTACCATAGGGGCCAATAGAGGCAAATCTACAGCATCCCCAGACACTAAAAAACCCACACCGTCTAGACTCAATGGGAATACCAGAATAGAGTTATCCATCAAAATAAATGACAAACCCAATTCTATCATAGATCCATCTGTTCCCAGACCAGATCCCAGTGGGTGTAAAGCCAGACTGATCCCAGACCAGATCCCAGTGGGTGTAAAGCCAGACTGATCCCAGACCAGATCCCAGTGGGTGTAAAGCCAGACTGATCCCAGTGGGTGTAAAGCCAGACTGATCCCAGTGGGTGTAAAGCCAGACTGATCCCAGAGCAGATCCCAGTGGGTGTAAAGCCAGACTGATCCCAGACCAGAACCCAGTGGGTGTAAAGCCAGACTGATCCCAGACCAGAACCCAGTGGGTGTAAAACCAGACTGATCCCAGACCAGAACCCAGTGGGTGTAAAGCCAGACTGATCCCAGTGGGTGTAAAGCCAGACTGATCCCAGACCAGAAACCAAGTGTGTGTAAAGCCAGACTGATCCCAGACCAGAAACCAAGTGGGTGTAAAGCCAGACTGATCCTAGACCAGATCCCAGTGGGTGTAAAGCCAGACTGATCCCTCTAGAGTACTCGTACATAATCTCTACCCTGACACAGATGTGGCAAAGCATTCATTCACTATTCATTCATTCACTCACTCATTCATTCATTCATTCATTCACTCACTCACTCATTCACGTGTTAAGAGCTCCACTTTCATGATTTTACAGAGTTCACGTCGGCAACGAGTTGACTGTGATCTGTATGGTAGGTAACCAGCCAATTAACCCTCAGGTAGGAGCCATGACCCCATATGTGATCTGTATGGTAGGTAACCAGCCAATTAACCCTCAGGTAGGAGCCATGACCCCATATGTGATCTGTATGGTAGGTAACCAGCCAATTAACCCTCAGGTAGGAGCCATGACCCCATATGTGATCTGTATGGTAGGTAACCAGCCAATTAACCCTCAGGTAGGAGCCATGACCCCATATGTGATCTGTATGGTAGGTAACCAGCCAATTAACCCTCAGGTAGGAGCCATGACCCCATATGTGATCTGTATGGTAGGTAACCAGCCAATTAACCCTCAGGTAGGAGCCATGACCCCATATGTGATCTGTATGGTAGGTAACCAGCCAATTAACCCTCAGGTAGGAGTCTTGATCCCATATGTGATCTGTACGGTAGGTAACCAGCCAATTAACCCTCAGGTAGGAGCCATGACCCCATATGTGATCTGTATGGTAGGTAACCAGCCAATTAACCCTCAGGTAGGAGTCTTGATCCCATATGTGATCTGTACGGTAGGTAACCAGCCAATTAACCCTCAGGAAGAAGAAGTAGGGATTTGTCGAGGTTCATTTGGGTCGGACACAAACACTGCTGGAACAGATTACCAATGTTACCCAGAGAGACGGCAGTCACACCACAGCCAAACACTACCAGACATAGACTATACGGCAGGGACAGATGTAGACTACACTAGAGAGGGTGGAGGGACAGATATAGACTACACTAGAGAGGGTGGAGGGACAGATATAGACTACACTAGAGAGGGAGGGGGGACAGATATAGACTACACTAGAGAGGGAGGGGGGACAGATATAGACTACACTAGAGAGGGAGGGGGGACAGATATAGACTACACTAGAGAGGGAGGGACAGATATAGACTACACTAGAGAGGGAGGGACAGATATAGACTACACTAGAGAGGGAGGGACAGATATAGACTACACTAGAGAGGGAGGGACAGATATAGACTACACTAGAGAGGGAGGGACAGATATAGACTACACTAGAGAGGGTGGAGGGACAGATATAGACTACACTAGAGAGGGAGGGACAGATATAGACTACACTAGAGAGGGTGGAGGGACAGATATAGACTACACTAGAGAGGGAGGGACAGATATAGACTACACTAGAGAGGGAGGGGGGACAGATATAGACTACACTAGAGAGGGAGGGACAGATATAGACTACACTAGAGAGGGAGGGACAGATATAGACTACACTAGAGAGGGTGGAGGGACAGATATAGACTACACTAGAGAGGGAGGGACAGATATAGACTACACTAGAGAGGGAAGAGGGACAGATAGGACTCTGCTAAACCACAGAATATACAGATCATATAAAATGGCTGGATTCTTTTCCCAACGTCTCAATGCTACGCAAAAAGTACCAGTTCTACCAGGAATTTCCTTCTGGGTCAGCACTTCCTGGGCCAGCACTTCCTGGGTCAGCACTTCCTGGGTCAGCACTTCCTAGTTTCAGCCTGTAGGCTCCTGCTTCAACTCCTACTCAAGTTGCAAACACACTGTGTTCACATGAATTAGGCATAATCACACAGGCCTGTATTAATATGGAGCGGAGGGAGGGTATTCAACTCACGGTGCAGCCCAAGCACACCGGAGGGGGGCTATTCCATGCTGTTCCACTTCCAACCTGCTCTCAGTGCATCAGACTAAACCACGGCTGATATGGGGGGGGGGTGAGGACGACGACGTGCTCCCTGCCATGACAAGGCCCAAGCATAATACATTCCACATCAAGATAATGTATTCACAACACTGAATTACAAAACACAGGGCTAGTGCAGAATAATATTACAATACAGAATGGTGAGAGAACGGAGGGTCTTTTAGAAGGGTGGTTGAAGGGCAACAAAATGACTGAGGCAGTAACCATCACCCTAAGCAAGAGGAATATAAACTCAGGCTACGGTGTGTTGTCGTGGAAGGTTATATGCAAGGGATGTAACGATTCACCTATAGGCATCGGTCTCCTGTTCAAATGTGAGTACATTGGGTCCGCAGGAGCACAAACCGATCCAAATTAAACATGCATAGGTAAGAAAACCCATTCAAAAGTTTATTTTAAAATCACCGTTCACTAACGTTTATAGCCCCGCTATTGTTATTTACATTTTTACATTTTACATTTTTAGTCATTTAGCAGACGCTCTTATCCAGAGCGACTTACAGTAGTGAATGCATACATTTCATACATTTTTTTTTTCCTGAGCTGGCCCCCCGTGGGAATCGAACCCACAACCCTGGCATTGCAAACACCATGCTCTACCAACTGAGCTAAAGGGAAGGCTGCTCTATAATTATTTGTTATTCTTATCTCTTACATTTTTAGGGATTTTCTTAAAACTGCATTGTTGGTTAAGGGCTTGTAAGGAAGCATTTCACAGAAAGGTCTACACCTGTTGTATTCGGCGCATGTGACAAATAAAATTAGATTTTTTACTCATATAATTTTTTATATAATACCTCTAATCTGTTGACTGAATGGATGCGTCCTCTCCTTCAGCCTATCAAACGTTTCTGCGTGTAACTGTGAGAACAGCATCTGCTGGCACCGACGAGGGGTCGGCCTACCCCTATCCCTGTTCTGATACTGCTAGGTTGCGTCTGCAGGCACCTTCACCATTCAGATGTTTGTTAAATGGCTTTAGCAATATTAAAATAGACAAATGTAATTTGCTGGGTCATTGTTACCAAATGCGCTGTAGAAAATTGTGTTTTACCAGCAGAGCTGTGTAGGCTTCCTGAGTGGAGATAACTCACGTCTAACTGTTGATTGGGGCTATTCGATTGCCCGGTTCTTTGTACTAAATCTTTTTGGTAGTTCTGCTTTAAAACAGGGTAAATCTATTTAATCCATTTAGAAATAAGGCTGTAACAACAAAAACGTGAAATAAGTCAAGTGGTTGTGAATACTTTGAAGGCACTGTCTTCTCTCCCTCTTTCTCTTCACAGATGGCGTTTCCTCTCAGATGCCTGTATGCTGTGGGTAAGACCGTAGTGGAAGTGTCAGAGGGTTAATCTACAATCTGCTACCCTCAACATTCCCCTCCCTTCCGTCTCCCCCCGTTCTGTTCCACTTCCAACCCGCTCTAAATGCTTCAGACTAAACCACGACTGATATGGGGGGGGGGGTTTAGCAAGTCGGAAGCAACACGCTCCCTGCCATGACACGGTACACGATCACAGACTAGGTTACACCCCCACAGAACAGGAGATAAGAAACTGGTAGTAACCACAGAGAACTGAGTGTGGGATGACTTGTCATACCCTCATGGAGACAGGGGATGAGCCACAGCGGCCTACAACACCAGCCTGCACACTAAGCTAGGAGGTTAACCATCTCCGTATGTTTACATGGAAGCAAACTTTTATATATCATTCAAGGAGCTGTATGTGAAAACCAACGACCTTTCAACTTCACACATACATCATCACATATACCGACGGTGATTGGCCTCTGCCACGGGTGGTAAACCTCTGCGGTTATTGTTGTGGAAAAGGGCTTGTCAGAGAGAGAGAGAGAGAGAGAGAGAGAGAGAGAGAGTGAGTGCTGGCTGGCCTGTCTAGGGTCGTGTCTGCACTTGACACTTACCTGCCACTTCTGCGATCAGAATACGAAGATCGCATTGAAAAGACGAGTCTAGACGAACAAAAGGTCTGATTTGTTGTCTGATTGTGTTCAGATCTGCCTGACCACCATCTGTAAATATCCCATCCAACTACCTCATCCCCATACTGTTATTTTTTACATTTATTTTGCTCCTTTGCACCCCAGTATCTCTACTTGCACGCTCATCTTCTGCACATCAATCACTCCAGTGTTTAATTTCTATATTGTAATTATTTTGCCACCATGGCCTATTTATTGCCTTACCTCCGTTATCCTACCTCATTTGCACACACTGTATAGACTTTTTTCTATAGTGTTATTGACTGTATGTTTGTTTTACTCCATGTGTAACTCTGTATTGTTGTTTGTGTCGAACTGCTTTGCTTTATCTTGGCCAGGTCACAGTTGTAAATGACAACTTGTTCTCAACTAGCCTACCTGGTTAAAAAAAGGTTAAAACCGTAATAATGGAATTCTTTGCCCTTGACAATCAACCGTTCTCTGTCATGGATGCTGTTGGCTTTCGTCGACTGGTCAAGCACCTCGAGCCCCAGTACACACTACCAAGTAGGCGCTATTTTTCAGATGTTGCCCTACCGGAGTTACACAGTATTGTTGAAACGCACATCCATGAGCTACTTGCTATGGGTGTCACTGCTATTAGTGGATCGACGAGGATTTAGTACTGAGAAAAGCCGTATTACATGCTCAAGAATGTGCTGGTTGTCATACCGCTGCTGCCATTTCAATGGGATTTGAGAACATGTTTGAAACATGAACACACTCCTAGCTCCATTCTAACAACTGACTGGAGAAATAAGCTCCTCAACTGCGTATGTAGCAGTCGTGATACCGTCTGTCATGGCATTGAAACACCTGCTCAACAAAACTACCGACGCAGACCGTTGGGTTCAAACTTACAAAAGTACTCCACTAGAGGCTGTGAACAAGCGATTCGGTCACATTCCCTCTGAGCCTCTTTACTGTGTAGCCACCATACTCGATGCTAGGTACAAGATGGAAACAGACACAGTGACAGTGCCCACCGAGGAAGAGGACCCATGACAGAAGAGGCCAGACAGACAGACAGACAGAGCTGAAACTTCACTGCTTGACATGTATGATGAAATCCTGGTTGAGAACGAAACGACTGAACAACGAAACAGCACAGCAAGTATGTGAAATAAATAGGTTTTGATTATGTTTTAATGGAAATGGGAACATATGTAAATGCCAACAAAATAAAATTTTGGTCAGTGTGTGTGTTTTTCAACTATTTAACGGTACAAGAATGCTAAAAAGGCCGCTAAAATGTGTAATATCGGTTATCGGTATCAGGTTTTTTAGCAAGGAAAATATCGGATATCGGTATCTTCCAAAACTGTAATATGGGGTCATCCCTAATTCAGACAGTATAGTTAGTAGGCCTGTATCCTAGTTCTCTCTGATAACGCTGTCATAATGCCCTCCTCTAAATGATAAACAGAATCATGACATTCTAGAAGACTGTTTCAGGGAGAAACTGACACGGAGGGTGACGTTAGCCATGTTTCCATTAACTTGTCCAGTGAATTTGTGTCAACGTTTAGACCATCGGCATCGAAAATAGATGCGACAATTGCCTGTTACAGTGCGTTTCCATGTAACGATCCTGTGTTGATAAAAACAGTTGGAAGTGATGACTTCACATCTATAAAAAAATATATATATTAAAAAAAAAAGATTGTCAAAAACCTAGTGTCGAATAAAAATATAACTCTTGAAGTGTTTCAATTACCCACTTAGGCAAATTGCACATTAACTTCTCTAGGGTAGCGGGCAGTATTTTCACGGCCGGATGAAAAACGTACCCAAATTAAACGGCCTACTACTCGGGCCCAGGAACTAGAAAATGCATATTATTAGTAGATTTGGATAGAAAACACTCTGAAGTTTCTAAAACTGTTTGAATGATGTCTGTGAGTATAACAGAACACATATGGCAGGCAAAAACCTTGAGGAAAATCTAACCAGGAAGTGGGAAATCTGGTGCTTGTAGTCCTTTCAAGTCATTGCCTATCCAACACACAGTGACTTCGGGTTCATTTTGCACTTCCTAAGGCTTCCACTAGATGTCAACAGTCTTTAGAAAGTTGTTTGAGGCATCTATGGTGAACAGAGAGTGAACAAAGGAAGTTGGAAGTTGTTGACTCAGGAAAGGACATGAGTTCATTGGCGCGCATTCACGTGATGAGGCAGCTGTGTTCCAAAACGTTTTTCAAGACATTGGAATCGTCCGGTTGGAATATTATTGAAGTTTTAAGTTAAAAAGGCCCTAAAGATTGATGCTATACAACGTTTGACATGTTTCAACGAACGTAAATATAACTTTTTTTTAAACTTTTCGTCGTGAACTTTTGGGCGCGCTTCCTACATTTAGAGTAGCTTACTGAACGTGCAAACAACAAGGAGGTATTTGGACTTAAATTATGGACTTTATCGAACAAAACAACATTTATTGTGGACCTGGGATTCCTGGAAGTGCCTTCTGAGGAAGATCATCAAAGGTAAGTGAATATTTATAATGCTATTTATGATTTTAGATGACTCCAAAATGGCGGGTATCTGTATTGCCTAGTGTATGTTTCTGAGCGCCGTACTCAGATTATTGCAAAGTGTGCTTTCCCCGTGAAGCTTTTTTGAAATCTGTCACAGCGGTTGCATAAAGGAGATGGTTATCTAAAATTCTTTGAATAACAGTTTAATATTTTATCAACGTTTATGATGAGTATTTTTGTAAATTGTTGTGCTGATTCACCGGCAGTATTGGAGGCAAAATATTTTCTGAACATCACGCGCCAATGTAAAATGCTGTTTTTGGATACAAATATGAAGTTTATTGAACAAAACATACATGTATTGTCTAACATTGAGTCCTAGGAGTGTCATCTGATGAAGATCGTCAAAGGTTAGTGCTTAATTTTAGCTGAATTTCCGGTATTTGTGACCCCTCTCCTGCTTGGAAAATGGCTGTGTGGTTTTTCCTGTGTTGTACCTGTCCTAACATAATCTAACTTTATGCTTTCGCCGTAAAGCCTTTTTGAAATCGGACAATGTGGTTACATTAAGGAGAAGTATATCTTTAAAATGCGGTAAAATAGTCGTATGTTTGAGAACTTTGAATTATGACATTTTGTTGTTTTTGAATTTGGCGCTCTGATTTTTCACTGGCTGTTGAATAGTGTGTCCCGTGGGTGGGACGCTAGCATCCCACCTCCCCAAGAGAGGTTAATAAATTGGCGCCAGCCTGTATGCCCTCCCACCTATCTGTTTCATGTCTCAGGTAGCACGCGAAAGCCAGCATAGAAAGAAGGAAATTATGGGACTAACATTTGCCATATTCTAACAATTCTCGTGCACTCCCGTAGAGCTGATTATTCTCGTGCACTCCCGTAGAGCTGATCATTCTCGTGCACTCCCGTAGAGCTGATCATTCTCGTGCACTCCCGTAGAGCTGATCATTCTCGTGCACTCCCGTAGAGCTGATCATTCTCGTGCACTCCCGTAGAGCTGATCATTCTCGTGCACTCCCGTAGAGCTGATCATTCTCGTGCACTCCCGTAGAGCTGATCATTAGAGCTGATCATTCTCGTGCACTCCCGTAGAGCTGATCATTCTCGTGCACTCCCGTAGAGCTGATCATTAGAGCTGATCATTCTCGTGCACTCCCATAGAGCTGATCATTCTCGTGCACTCCCGTAGATCTGAAATAACTGCATGGTGAAACTTGCATCCAGCCAACCAGAAAATTAATGCGAAGCTATTCTGGCATTCTGAAACATTTATTTGGCAAGCAGTAGGTATTTACAATTAACTGTGGAGCGGAGCATTATAGTTAGGCTAGGTGATGACATCACGTGTCACGCAAACACCTTCCTCATTTATTAAAAAAAATTATTAAAAAAAACACTGAGAAAAGAAGAAAAACAATCCACCCGTCGAACGGATTCAAAATGTCGTCGATCTTTAGAACATGTCTCCTATATCTGCTGTTTCCATTACGCACGACGTAATTAGTTTTTTTTGTAACGCTGCTTTTGATTGAATAAACCCGGTTCAATGGAATCCTACCTACTGACAATGAGGATTCATTGAGTTTCCTATCCTGACTTCCAGAATGAACGGATTGCGGAGCACAGGAAAACTGCTTCACTGTGTTCATGTTTGAGACTAGAGAGAATTTAAAAAGGGAGTGCAATGGATTTTCAGGTAACAAGCAGTGAGTTTAATTGATGGAGACCTGTCTGAGCCATTGCTATGCTATTAGTGTGTTGCTACAGAGATATTGACCTAATGAGTCTATTAGAGGAGACTGGCTCAATAACAGGAAGTGAGTATGATGGTTTTAGAATGGAGGAAGTATAACAGAGAGTTGTGGGTCATAGAGGGTAAGGGGGGGCTGGAGAGGGGCTGGAGAGAGAGGGGCTGGAGAGAGAGGGGCTGGAGAGAGAGGGGCTGGAGAGAGGGGGGCTGGAGAGAGAGGGGCTGGAGAGGGGCAGGGGGCTGGAGAGGGGCAGGGGGCTGGAGAGAGGCCAGTCAGGGATAATTCATCCTAATAAAAAAAAAAAAAAGAGATTTTTCATTCCTGCATTTACAGAGTGAAACGGCTAGGATATTGAGATTTGAGATGGGATCAGAAGGTAGTGAGAAGTTTCAGCAACAATAAAGACCACATTAGAAACACAGAGGCTTCCTCTCTACAGAGAGAGAGAAAGAGACAGAGAGAGAGAGACAGAGAGAGAGAGACAGAGAGAGAGAGAGAGAGACAGAGAGACAGAGAGAGAGACAGAGGAGAGAGACAGGAGAGAGAGAGACAGAAGAGAGAGAAGAGAGAGAGACAGAAGAGAGAGAGGAGAGAGAGACAGAAGAGAGAGAGGAGAGAGAAAGAGAGAGACAGAGAGAGAGAGAGACAGAGAGAGAGAGAGACAGAGAGAAGAGAGAGACAGAGAGAGGAGAGACAGAGAGAGAGAGCAGAGAGAGAGAGAGGACAAGAGAGAGAGAGAGCATAGAGAGAGAAGAGACAGAGAGAGAGAGAGACGAGAGAAGGAGAGAGACAGAGAGAGAGAGAGACAGAGAGAGAGAGACAGAGGAGGAGAGACAGGAGAGAGACAGAGAGAGAGACAGAGAGAGAGAGACAGAGAGAGAGAGACAGAGAGAGAGAGACAGAGAGAGAGAGAGACAGAGAGAGAGAGAGACAGAGAGAGAGAGAGACAGAGAGAGAGAGAGACAGAGAGAGAGAGAGACAGAGAGACAGAGAGAGAGAAAGAGAGACAGAGAGAGAGAAAGAGAGACAGAGAGAGAGAAAGAGAGACAGAAAGAGAGAAAGAGACACAGAGAGAGACACAGAGAGAGACACAGAGAGAGACACAGAGAGAGACACAGAGAGAGAGAGACAGAGAGAGAGAGACAGAGACAGAGAGAGAGAGAGACAGAGAGAGAGACACAGAGACACAGAGAACCATCGCGCCTTTCATCTCTGAACTAATATATCCATCCTGCTGAAAAGCCATTCTGTGTCACTGAGAGGAGATTGGTGACGAGCGCACAGATAGGGGGAAAAACAAAAAAGTGAAACCGGGAGCAGGGAGAGCTATGGGGATTAGTCAACTGTAGATCAGCAGAACAAGCTGGGATCAAGTTGACCCTAAAGTGTAAATCTGGGTCCCCTGTAGTTCAGAGAGTTTATTAATGCTCTATCCCCAATCATAACGCTCATCACCGGGAAGGATTAGAGCATAAAACGTAAGCCGACCTCAGATGAGAGAATAACAAGCTAAACACAGGCTAAATCGTGGAGGTAGAGTCAGTCACACAACGATCAACAGACGAAGTTGGTCAAATGTACAGAAAGTAGTATATGGAGGAAGTGTTCTCATGAGAAACACAACAGACACAAATAACCTAATTCACTTATCAAAATCAGTGTGTTGATCCACCCTCCTCCTCTGTCATCTCGCTCATGACTGTCCTCCTCTCCCAGATCCCCACATCTGGATTTAATCAGCGAGGACCCTGGGAGTTGAGCTATAGCTCTATTAATAACCCTGAGAGGCTAAACTCAGGTTCGGCCTACAGTCCCCCTGGGCTGCACGGCTCTCCCTCTACCACACATAGACTTAAAGCGTCCGCATGCTTCCCAGCCAAAACAGTTTGTTAGAATTACTGCATATACAGTATTATAATGACATTTTGTGAAGTTGTTCGTTTTGGTCTTCGGTGAGTGTGTTTTTTCCTCGGCTGTTCGGGAACACCTAATCATTTGTGGAGGAAAGCCGAAGGTCAGAGCTGAAGTCTACGCCCCTTCGTCAGTGATTGGTCAACAGTAGGGATTCTTCAATAAAGTCTTTGTTGTTATTCAACGAGTGACGTTTTCATGTAGGTTTTTTCCCATTGAAAAATACTACCCCAAACATATTATTTTTTAAATTGCGCGACTCAATACCATTGTCATGCAGTAGGACACCGCTACGGTAACGGGTCGATAGCGACAATTGTTAACTTTTCAGACAAGTTTTTTGTTGTTGTGACGCATCAGAAGCGTCTACACCTTTTCAGACAGTAGAATTCTGCTCCTGTGTAGAATATTCACCATTGTTTCCCTGACAACCATAAACGTTGTTGATTTTTTTACATTTATTTTTATTTCACCTTTATTTAACCAGGTAGGCAAGTTGAGAACAAGTCCTTTATTTAACCAGGTAGGTTAGTTGAGAACAAGTCCTTTATTTAACCAGGTAGGCTAGTTGAGAACAAGTCCTTTATTTAACCAGGTAGGCTAGTTGAGAACAAGTTCTCATTTACAACTGCGACCTGACCAAGATAAAGCAAAGCAGTGCGACACAAACAACAACACAGAGTTACACATGGAGTAAAACAAACATACAGTCAATAATACAGTAGAAAAATAAGTCTATATACAATGTGAGCACATGAGGTGAGATAAGGGAGGTAAAGGCAAAAAAGGTCATGGTGGCAAAGTAAATATAATATAGCAAGTAAAACACTGGAATGGTAGATTTGACAGTAGATGAGTGTGCAAAGTAGAAATACTGGGGTGCAAAGGAGCAAAATAAATAAAATAAATAAATACAGTAGGGGAAGCGGTAGTAGTTTGGGCTAAATTATAGATGGGCTATGTACAGGTGCAGTGATCTGTGAGCTGCTCTGACAGCTGGTGCTTAAAGCTAGTGAGGGAGATAAGTGTTTCCAGTTTTAGAGATTTTTGTAGTTCGTTCCAGTCATTGGCACTTTTTGATTGATTGATTGATTGATTGATTGATTTGTTGTGTTGCTTTTCTACTGTTTTATTTATTTATTTTTTATTATTATTATTATTTTTTAATGGTAGGGTAGATAGATGTGTTCTTTCTATTGAAAGTATTGGTAAGTCAATATATTTAATAAACTTCAAAAGTACTTTTCTGAGGAGTGAGTGGTCTGCCGGCAGGCAGGCAGGCAGGCAGGCAGGCAGGCAGGCAGGCAGGCAGGCAGGCAGGCAGGCAGGTCGAGATCATTTGATTGACACTTCTGGTTGCCTAGTGACGGACGCTAGTCCCGCGTATTCCTTTACAGACAAGCTAATGTCCTTCAGTGGCGTTTCCAGAGGTTTCCCCAGAGGTTTCCCCAGAGGTTTCCCCAGAGGTTTAAAACGCCGTAGTGTACCTTTTCAGACGACAAACACGCCGTAGCCGAGGCGCTTTCAAGCTCGCCATCAGGGGTACGACGACAGATCACGTCGGTGGAAAAAAAACGTACACATCAATGACAGATTTCTTACATTAATTAAGACTATTTTTTGAGGAAGTGTACAGTGGCTACAGTGTCTCAAGATGGACAAAACAGTACTATTGCCACTTCTCATTTTTCAAGCGAAGGTCTTTTAAAGGGAGTATACTAGTTCGGCTAGGCGCCAGCCGAAATGAAGCATGCCAACGCCCTTCTAAAAGGACTTCACGTTGACAGCACGAAACCAATGACACTACCTATGCCTCTACATTGAATTGACATAATTCACACACACACACACACACACACACACACACACACACACACACACACACACACACACACACACACACACACACACACACACACACGGTGGACTGAGGCAAATCCATGTGCATAGTGATCCTGAAGGTAGTCGAGCTGACTGTCCCATAAACCCATTCACTCAACAAGACCCTGGTATAAAAAGACAACAGTGGGAGAAGCTTGCTCAGGTGTTAGAAAAACACACAAACTTGAGTGTTCATCTGCACCGTAGCAACAAGTCAGTCACCAAAGCCTGACATTCTCAGTGGTGAAGACTTGTGTTGAATGAATGAATTCACTAATTGTAAGTTGCTCTAGATAAGAGTGTCTGCTAAATTACTGAAATGTAAAAAAAAAACAATACAATTATATAGGGACAAGATGCCCTGTAAAAAGTTAACTAGCCTTAAAAAATCTCTGCATTTAAATAGTTTACTACCACAGCACTGCTGCAACAGCGGTTATATCAGGTTTTTATTAATTTATTATTTAACAAGGCAAGTCAGTTAAAAACAAATATTTATTTACCATGACGGCATACAGGGGTTAACTGCCTTGTTCAGGGACAGAACAAAATATTTTTACCTTGTCAGCTCGGGGATTCGATCCAGCAACTTTTCAGTTACTGGCCCAACGCTCTAACCACTAGGCTATCCTGCCGCCCCAGGAGTTCATTAGTTCAACACTCTACACCAGCCTGTTATTACAGGAGTTCGACACTCTACACCAGCCTGTTATTACAGGAGTTCGACACTCTACACCAGCCTGTTATTACAGGAGTTCGACACTCTACACCAGCCTGTTATTACAGGAGTTCGACACTCTACACCAGCCTGTTATTAGAGGAGTTCGACAATCTACACCAGCCTGTTATTAGAGGAGTTCGACAATCTACACCAGCCTGTTATTACAGGAGTTCGACACTCTACACCAGCCTGTTATTACAGGAGTTCGACACTCTACACCAGCCTGTTATTGCAGGAGTTCGACACTCTACACCAGCCTGTTATTGCAGGAGTTCGACACTCTACACCAGCCTGTTATTGCAGGAGTTCGACACTCTACACCAGCCTGTTATTGCAGGAGTTCGACACTCTACACCAGCCTGTTATTGCAGGAGTTCGACACTCTACACCAGCCTGTTATTGCAGGAGTTCGACACTCTACACCAGCCTGTTATTGCAGGAGTTCGACACTCTACACCAGCCTGTTATTGCAGGAGTTCGACACTCTACACCAGCCTGTTATTGCAGGAGTTCGACACTCTACACCAGCCTGTTATTGCAGGAGTTCGACACTCTACACCAGCCTGTTATTGCAGGAGTTCGACACTCTACACCAGCCTGTTATTGCAGGAGTTCGACACTCTACACCAGCCTGTTATTGCAGGAGTTCGACACTCTACACCAGCCTGTTATTGCAGGAGTTCGACACTCTACACCAGCCTGTTATTACAGGAGTTCGACACTCTACACCAGCCTGTTATTACAGGAGTTCGACACTCTACACCAGCCTGTTATTACAGGAGTTCGACACTCTACACCAGCCTGTTATTACAGGAGTTCGACACTCTACACCAGCCTGTTATTACAGGAGTTCGACACTCTACACCAGCCTGTTATTACAGGAGTTCGACACTCTACACCAGCCTGTTATTACAGGAGTTCGACACTCTACACCAGCCTGTTATTACAGGAGATTGACACTCTACACCAGCCTGTTATTACAGGAGTTCAAGACTCTACACCAGCCTGTTATTACAGGAGTTCAACACTCTACACCAGCCTGTTATTACAGGAGATTGACACTCTACACCAGCCTGTTATTACAGGAGTTCATTAGTTCAACACTCTACACCAGCCTGTTATTACAGGAGTTCATTAGTTCAACACTCTACACCAGCCTGTTATTACAGGAGTTCATTAGTTCAACACTCTACACCAGCCTGTTATTACAGGAGTTCAACACTCTACACCAGCCTGTTATTACAGTTGTTAAAGTTCAAAGCCAAGATCATTGAGACTGGGCAGATGGCAAGGCCATCATCTGTTTTCTCTAAAAGTCAGGCTAGTGAGACGGTGGTTCACGGACTATGACCCCAGTTTAAGTATAACAGCTACTGAGTTCAAAGGTCAAAGCACTGTCTGGGGGTGGGGGTGGGGGGGGGAGATCAGTAGAGCAGACGTCGTAATGGAACGACATCATAGATCACCTTGAGGACAAGCAGAGAGCAAAGCCAGTAACAGGATAAAGACCTGGCCTAGGCAGCCCTGTACTCTATTCTGCTACATCTACCTTGATAACAAGCTTCCTGCGTTCACCCACTGTGTGCTTACAGAGGTTTCAGGCAAAAAAAACTGGCTCCATGTTCCCTTTGCATGGGCAGCGTTCCAGAAGCGGTTAGTCCATGCAAAGTGGGAAGTTAATAGTGTCACGTGCAGCACATTAAATGACAGTTCACATCTCCCTCCTTAACCGGAATCTTCTAGCACAGACATATGATCCATTTGGATGTTTTAACCTAACTGCCAATGGTAAGATACACATCAGTATGCAAGCTAAGCACACACACACACACACACACACACACACACACACACACACACACACACACACACACACACACACACACACACACACACACACACACACACACACACACACACGCAGTTGAATAATAATAATTAGATTGGAGCAGGTTCTCTGTGGTCAGTCTCCATGTTATCTTTAGAGGCCTAACAGAGGCAGCCTGTAACCCTCTCCGGGGCCGGCAGCCTGTAACCCTCTCCGGGGCCGGCAGCCTGTAACCCTCTCCGGGGCCGGCAGCCTGTAACCCTCTCCGGGGCCGGCAGCCTGTAACCCTCTCCGGGGCCGGCAGCCTGTAACCCTCTCCGGGGCCGGCAGCCTGTAACCCTCTCCGGGGCCGGCAGCCTGTAACCCTCTCCGGGGCCGGCAGCCTGTAACCCTCTCCGGGGCCGGCAGCCTGTAACCCTCTCCGGGGCCGGCAGCCTGTAACCCTCTCCGGGGCCGGCAGGCTGTAACCCTCTCCAAGATGTTGGGTGCAGTATTTCAGAAATATATATATTTTTTTATGAAAGCAACTCGTCTCTCGTTGAATGACAAACACTTAAAATTGAAGAATTCCTACTGTTGACCAATCACAGACGAAGGGGCTACCGACTTCAGAACAGATTATGCATAAATGATGACGACATCTTGTGATGTTTTGGTCTTCGGCTACCGACAGTAGAAAAACCGTTGCCGAACTGTTTCGGATGGGAAAGACTAGTGTTGTTATGATAACAGAATTTTGACTTCCATTACCGATACCAGGTTTAGTAACACACTACTCGATACCAAAACAATACCACACAAGAGAAAAAGGCGTATTATTAGCCAAAGTCACAGAATGGCACTTGATCCAGACAGATTAACTCAGCTACTGCTCTGTTCAATCGTCGGCCATCTTTAGAGTTCAACATCATTACATATGATAAAGATGTATGTACATTGTTTTAAGACAGCCATCTATGCATTAATCGAATCAAATTATACAAAATCAGTTTGCCTTTGATTTTAACTAATCTAACTACAAAACAACAAAATGGTAATTGTTTATTTGAATGGTAAATCTATATTGATGAACTAGGTAAATCCAGATGTAGTCTGGGTCTATTCATAATACAGGTGAAAGCATATTATTCAATAAAAGTTGAGACTATTTTTTAGCTGATATCATGCGACTACAGATGACAAACAATCCCTTCCATATAGAACTGATTTTATTGGTAACTACTGTGATAATATTTTATTGTACTGACTAACAACATTTTCATAGAAGAAGCAATCTGTTATTTTCTAAAAGTGTGCACTGTCTCATTAAAAATTAATGACATTTGCGAGGCAGAATGTGGCTGCGGAATCTGACTTTGTGGCTGCGGAATCTGACTTTGTGGCTGCGGAATCTGACTTTGTGGCTGCGGAATCTGACTTTGTGGCTGCGGAATCTGACTTTGTGGCTGCGGAATCTGACTTTGTGGCTGTGGAATCTAGTGGAAACCAGACGGGAGGCAAAGAATGACAAAGAAGTTAACTCGTTTTTGGCGGTGAGGGAAACAAAATGAATTAATAAAGTTTTTGGAGAGAATCAGCTTTGAAATCAGCATATTTTGCGTTATGGTCTGCATATTATCACAAACAAAAGTAATAAGTTAGTGAATTCAGCTGTAAGCTGGCAAGGAACGTTAGTCTACAATTAAAGCTGGAAACTAGCGGTATCTTCTTCCATTGTGAAGTGTTTTATCCTGCAGGGACATTGTTTTGAGAACAGTAACGAAGAACAGGTTCAACATTTCCAGATGCCGTGTTGCATTATTAAAGTGTGTTAACTTGTGTGCAAGCATGAGTGGGGACAAGGGAGCTAATGCAGCCCAGACAGGGAATGAGTAAATGGAGATGGCTTTTCACACTGTAATGGGGCTGCGCTAATATACAGAGGTTTAGGTATACCATGCTACACCACTTAAGGCATCTAAATAATGACCTCCTTGAACCTATGAAACATTTAGAGCCCCTGTGGACTGGACACGGAGAAAACAGCCTCCCCCTTTAAAAGTAAATCAATAAACCCTAACTGCTAAACAGACTGGCCCTTCTTTACAACAGGGCTTAGTTCAGGGTCCTGGTGGAAAAAGGCTGTTAGCCTTCACTGAACTGAACTATTCAGGGGCTGGGGATGGAAAGTTGGAGTATTATGGGGAGAGAGAGAGCCTGAGAGGGAGAGAGTATATATATACTGCTCAAAAAAATAAAGGGAACACTTAAACAACACATCCTAGATCTGAATGAAATAAATAATCTTATTAAATACTTTTTTCTTTACATAGTTGAATGTGATGACAACAAAATCACAAAAATAATCAATGGAAATCCAATGTATCAACCCATGGAGGTCTGGATTTGGAGTCACACTCAAAATTAAAGTGGAAAACCACACTACAGGCTGATCCAACTTTGATGTAATGTCCTTAAAACAAGTCAAAATTAGGCTCAGTAGTGTGTGTGGCCTCCACGTGCCCGTATGACCTCCCTACAACGCCTGGGCATGCTCCTGATGAGGTGGCGGATGGTCTCCTGAGGGATCTCCTCCCAGACCTGGACTAAAGCATCCGGACCCCTGTCCGCCCAGTGTGCGAGGCCTGATCTGTCCATACCAGGACCCCTGTCCGCCCAGTGTGAGAGGCCTGATCTGTCCATCCCAGTGTGAGAGGCCTGATCTGTCCATCCCAGGACCCCTGTCCGCCCAGTGTGAGAGGCCTGATCTGTCCATCCCAGGACCCCTGTCTGCCCAGTGTGAGAGGCCTGATCTGTCCATCCCAGGACCCCTGTCTGCCCAGTGTGAGAGGCCTGATCTGTCCATCCCAGGACCCCCTTTTTTTCAAGCATTCAGATGGGAGATTAGTGTTACAAATTGTACGAATCAATGTGGTCCTGTACACTGTAGGGTGACCAGGTGCCTATACCAGGCTTATGGCTCTAATAAACAAAACAAATGATCTGTCAAATGATGTCTCACCATTATTTCTGATGAGTGTTCATGTTGATCAATATTTTGGCTATGCTGGTCTATTGTAAATGATCAAATAGAATGTCAGATCAATAAATACAACCCTGGACATATTGTCATTTAGAAACGCTAATGAAGAAGCATTAATACATTGTTCAGTACACTTACTGTATGCTGTTTTCATGTACATTCCTTTATGTCGAAGCTTCTAAGGAGTCTCAGGCTTAACTAATTCTGATGAAGAAGGAGTCTCAGGCTTAACTAATTCTGATGAAGGAGGAGTCTCAGGCTAAACTAATTCTGATGAAGGAGGAGTCTCAGGCTAAACTCATTCTGATGAAGAAGGAGTCTCAGGCTAAACTAATTCTGATGAAGGAGGAATCTCAGGCTAAACTAATTCTGATGAAGAAGGAGTCTCAGGCTTAACTAATTCTGATGAAGAAGGAGTCTCAGGCTAAACTAATTCTGATGAAGAAGGAGTCTCAGGCTTAACTAATTCTGATGAAGAAGGAGTCTCAGGCTAAACTAATTCTGATGAAGAAGGAGTCTCAGGCTAAACTAATTCTGATGAAGGAGTCTCAGGCTTAACTAATTCTGATGAAGGAGGAGTCTCAGGCTAAACTAATTCTGATGAAGAAGGAGTCTCAGGCTAAACTAATTCTGATGAAGAAGGAGTCTCAGGCTTAACTAATTCTGATGAAGAACTGTGTCAGTGAAGTGTATTCTGTTTTTATTTTTTACAATGTTTATTTAACCTTTATTTAACTAGGCAAGTCAGTTAAGAACAAATTCTTATTTACAAAGACAGCCTACCGGGGAACAGCGGGTTAACTGCCTTGTTCAGGAGCAGAACGACAGATTTGTACCTTGTTAGCTCGAAGAATTCGATCTAGCATGCTTTCGGTTACTGGTCCAACACTCTAACCCACTAGGCTACCTGCCGCCCCTAAATGTAATTCTGTAATTAGTGACAAAACAATAGAAACTCAGTGGTGTATTGCTGCTGTCTGTCTGATATCCAACAGCCCATGACCAGCTCTGTTGACCATGAGAGCATTTTGAGGAGAAAAAGAGAGTGAGGCATACTATTTAGGCTTGGAATGACATGTGGCCCATTTTTTGACCTTGTCATCAATGACATGTGATCCATTGTTTTCCTTGCTACCTGGCAATGACCACAAGGTTTCAAAGAGCTGTCAGTCAAGGCGAACTCATGAATATAATCTCCCTTCCCATTCAGCCTGTTCTTTCAGGCTTCCTGATAGAGATGAGAGGAAAAAAAAGGTACACATTTCTTCAATTCTGAGCATTTTAATATATTGTAGGCTGGGATAACCGTGCAGGACCGTCCAACATTTAACTGAGAAGGTTTTTGAGAAAGCCTTTCTACCTACCAGAAGACTGTTTTCATTAGCATCATCGCTAACAGCTACGCAAAGTGGTAGTCACACGCACTGCGCACACACACACACACGGACGCACGTTCTTGTTGCAGGAAAAACAAATCACTGATGCATTCTGTTCACTTGGTGAAAGTAATTCATTTTCAATACATTTAGTTGATTCACTGCTGAGGTCAATACATTCTATTGTAATGTTCTGGATTCCTTGAGGGCCCTAATGATCATATTTGGACCAGAATGAGGCTCTCGTCTACCTATTGTTCCTGCAGTGATGATTCACCATCTTCATCAAATGTTTTCAGAAAAATCACCAAAAAGCCTCGGGGCCAATATCAGTAGCCTACGCAAATTAGGGAGTCAAATGAACGGCTCCCTCACAGATGCGATTCGGTAAGTTACACTGACTAACGAGACGAGTCACTCACTTCAGCGTCACTGTCTGGCGAGGCCCTGACGTCCTAGGAAAGGAAACCTGGGAAATTCTTTGGTTTACTGTCCTAATGTGATACTATGGACATATAACCACATGGTAATGATTCATGAATAGCAAAGGGATATAAGAGAGGGTTTTTATTCAGTCAGTTTGACACCGTTTATAAACTAGTCACCACTTCCTGTTCGGTCGCCAATCAACACACAGTAAATAGTCTACTATAGGTCATATCTCCATGGTTGACTTCAGTAGGCCTATGAAACACGCAAAATAAAACAAAACAGGATTAACTCACTGTTATCACTTACATTACAAGGGACGTGCAAATTCACGAACATCACTCTCTCTCCCTCCTCTGTGTAAAGAAATAAGACTGTAACCGGAGATCTGTGTGTAATGATGAGATGCTCATGTCGCCACCCTAACAATGGGAGTTATTGTCCCAAAGTCGGGAAGGCAGGCGACAAGCTAAGGTCCTATAGAAACACTGTTTTATTTAGGACATATTTTGGCGAAAGTGAAACCTCTCGCTTCACCTCGTCCTCTCTGCTGCGTTTCCCTATCGTCGCTCACTTTGTGACTAACAGGAGTCTATCGTATCAATAGCTTGCTAGAAGAAGCATATCATTCATCGTAGCAGGAGAGGGCTTGACGGACTAGCGAATTTAAACTTTTCGATTAAAAGTAGCCTAGTTATTAATATGAAGTGGAAATATAGCCAGCTGAAAATGTCTGTAACCCACTGATTAGCCGACACTAATGGAAAACACTGGGTCCAGTTAATGGGTCCAGGCATAGTGCCGTCAACCAGCCAGCCAGTTACTGGGTCCAAGCATAGTGCAGTCAGCCAGCCAGCCAGTTACTGGGTCCAGGCATAGTGTCATCAGCCAGCCAGTTACTGGGTCCAGGCATAGTGCCGTCAACCAGCCAGCCAGTTACTGGGTCCAGGCATAGTGTCGTCAGCCAGCCAGTTACTGGGTCCAGGCATAGTGCCGTCAGCCAGCCAGTTACTGGGTCCAGGCATAGTGCCGTCAGCCAGCCAGTTACTGGGATCAGGCATAGTGCCGTCAGCCAGCCAGTTACTGGGTCCAGGCATAGTGTCGTCAGCCAGCCAGTTACTGGGTCCAGACATAGTGTCGTCAGCCAGCCAGTTACTGGGTTCAGGCATAGTGTCGTCAGTCAGCCAGTTACTGGGTCCAGGCATAGTGCCGTCAGCCAGCCAGTTACTGGGTCCAGGCATAGTGCCGTCAACCAGCCAGCCAGTTACTGGGTCCAGGCATAATGCAGTCAGCCAGCCAGCCAGTTACTGGGTCCAGGCATAGTGCCGTCAGCCAGCCAGATACTGGGTCCAGGCATAGTGTCGTCAGCCAGTCAGCCAGTTACTGGGTCCAGGCATAGTGTCGTCAGCCAGCCAGTTACTGGGTCCAGGCATAGTGTCGTCAGCAAGCCAGTTACTGGGTCCAGGCATAGTGTCGTCAGCCAGCCAGTTACTGGGATCAGGCATAGTGCCGACAGCCAGCCAGTTACTGGGTCCAGGCATAGTGTCGTCAGCCAGCCAGTTACTGGGTCCAGGCATAGTGTCGTCAGCCAGCCAGTTACTGGGTTCAGGCATAGTGCCGTCAGTTAGCCAGTTACTGGGTCCAGGCATAGTGCCGTCAGCCAGCCAGTTACTGGGTCCAGGCATAGTGTCGTCAGCAAGCCAGTTACTGGGTCCAGGCATAGTGTCGTCAGCCAGCCAGTTACTGGGATCAGGCATAGTGCCGACAGCCAGCCAGTTACTGGGTCCAGGCATAGTGTCGTCAGCCAGCCAGTTACTGGGTCCAGGCATAGTGTCGTCAGCCAGCCAGTTACTGGGTTCAGGCATAGTGCCGTCAGTTAGCCAGTTACTGGGTCCAGGCATAGTGCCGTCAGCCAGCCAGTTACTGGGTCCAGGCATAGTGCCGTCAACCAGCCAGTCAGTTACTGGGTCCAGGCATAGTGCCGTCAGCCAGCCAGCCAGTTACTGGGTCCAGGCATAGTGCAGCCAGCCAGTTACTGGGTCCAGGCATAGTGCCGTCAAACAGCCAGCCAGTTACTGGGTCCAGGCATAGTGCCGTCAGCCAGCCAGCCAGTTACTGGGTCCAGGCATAGTGCCGTCAACCAGCCAGCCAGTTACTGGGTCCAGGCATAGTGCCGTCAACCAGCCAGCCAGTTACTGGGTCCAGGCATAGTGCCGTCAGCCAGCCAGCCAGCCAGTTACTGGGTCCAGGCATAGTGCCGTCAGCCAGCCAGCCAGCCAGTTACTGGCTCCAGGCATAGTGCCGTCAACCAGCCAGCCAGTTACTGGGTCCAGGCATAGTGTCGTCAGCCAGCCAGTTACTGGGTCCAGGCATAGTGCCGTCAGCCAGCCAGCCAGTTACTGGGTCCAGGCATAGTGCCGTCAGCCAGCCAGCCAGTTACTGGGTCCAGGCATAGTGCAGTCAGCCAGCCAGTTACTGGGTCCAGGCATAGTGCCGTCAGCCAGCCAGCCAGTTACTGGGTCCAGGCATAGTGTCGTCAGCCAGCCAGTTACTGGGTCCAGGCATAGTGTCGTCAGCCAGCCAGTTACTGGGTCCAGGCATAGTGCCGTCAGCCAGCCAGTTACTGGGTCCAGGCATAGTGCCGTCTGCCAGCCAGTTACTGGGTTCAGGCATAGTGCCGTCAGTCAGCCAGTTACTGGGTCCAGGCATAGTGCCGTCAGCCAGCCAGTTACTGGGTCCAGGCATAGTGCCGTCAACCAGCCAGCCAGTTACTGGGTCCAGGCATAGTGCCGTCAGCCAGCCAGCCAGTTACTGGGTCCAGGCATAGTGCCGTCAACCAGCCAGCCAGTTACTGGGTCCAGGCATAGTGTCGTCAGCCAGCCAGTTACTGGGTCCAGGCATAGTGCCGTCAGCCAGCCAGCCAGTTACTGGCTCCAGGCATAGTGCCGTCAGCCAGCCAGCCAGTTACTGGGTCCAGGCATAGTGCAGTCAGCCAGCCAGTTACTGGGTCCAGGCATAGTGCCGTCAGCCAGCCAGCCAGTTACTGGGTCCAGGCATAGTGCAGCCAGCCAGCCAGTTACTGGGTCCAGGCATAGTTCCGTCAGCCAGCCAGCCAGTTACTGGGTCCAGGCATAGTGTCGTCAGCCAGCCAGTTACTGGGTCCAGGCATAGTGCCGTCAGCCAGCCAGCCAGTTACTGGGTCCAGGCATAGTGTCGTCAGCCAGCCAGTTACTGGGTCCAGGCATAGTGTCGTCAGCCAGCCAGTTACTGGGTCCAGGCATAGTGCCGTCAGCCAGCCAGTTACTGGGATCAGGCATAGTGCCGTCAGTCAGCCAGTTACTGGGTCCAGGCATAGTGCCGTCAGCCAGCCAGTTACTGGGTCCAGGCATAGTGTCGTCAGCCAGCCAGTTACTGTGTCCAGGCATAGTGCCGTCAGCCAGCCAGCCAGTTACTGGGTCCAGGCATAGTGCCGTCAGCCAGCCAGCCAGTTACTGGGTCCAGGCATAGTGCAGTCAGCCAGCCAGTTACTGGGTCCAGGCATAGTGCCGTCAGCCAGCCAGCCAGTTACTGGGTCCAGGCATAGTGCAGTCAGCCAGCCAGTTACTGGGTCCAGGCATAGTGTCGTCAACCAGCCAGCCAGTTACTGGGTCCAGGCATAGTGCCGTCAGCCAGCCAGTTACTGGGTCCAGGCATAGTGTCGTCAGCCAGCCAGTTACTGGGTCCAGGCATAGTGTCATCAGCCAGCCAGTTACTGGGTCCAGGCATAGTGTCGTCAGCCAGCCAGCCAGTTACTGGGTCCAGGTATAGTGTCGTCAGCCAGTTACTGGGTCCAGGCATAGTGCCGTCAGCCAGCCAGTTACTGGGTCCAGGCATAGTGCCGTCAGCCAGCCAGTTACTGAGTCCAGGCATAGTGTCGTCAGCCAGCCAGTTACTGGGTCCAGGCATAGTGTTGTCAGCCAGCCAGTTACTGGGTCCAGGCATAGTGCCGTCAGTCAGCCAGCCAGTTACTGGGTCGAGGCATAGTGCAGTCAGCCAGCCAGTTACTCGGTCCAGGCATAGTGCAGCCAGCCAGTTACTGGGTCCAGGCATAGTGCAGCCAGCCAGTTACTGGGTCCAGGCATAGTGCCGTCAGTCAGCCAGTTACTGGGTTCAGGCATAGTGCCGTCAGCCAGCCAGCCAGTTACTGGGTCCAGGCATAGTGCCGTCAACCAGCCAGCCAGTTACTGGGTCCAGGCATAGTGCCGTCAGCCAGCCAGTTACTGGGTCCAGGCATAGTGCCGTCAGCCAGCCAGTTACTGGGTCCAGGCATAGTGTCGTCAGCCAGCCAGTTACTGGGTCCAGGCATAGTGTTGTCAGCCAGCCAGTTACTGGGTCCAGGCATAGTGCCGTCAGTCAGCCAGCCAGTTACTGGGTCGAGGCATAGTGCAGTCAGCCAGCCAGTTACTCGGTCCAGGCATAGTGCAGCCAGCCAGTTACTGGGTCCAGGCATAGTGCAGCCAGCCAGTTACTGGGTCCAGGCATAGTGCAGCCAGCCAGTTACCGGGTCCAGGCATAGTGCCGTCAGTCAGCCAGTTACTGGGTTCAGGCATAGTGCCGTCAGCCAGCCAGTTACTGGGTCCAGGCATAGTGCCGTCAGCCAGCCAGCCAGTTACTGGGTTCAGGCATAGTGTCGTCAGCCAGCCAACCAGTTACTGGGTCCAGGCATAGTGCCGTCAGCCAGCCAGTTACTGGGTCCAGGCATAGTGCCGTCAGCCAGCCAGTTACTGGGTCCAGGCATAGTGCCGTCAGCCAGCCAGTTACTGGGTCCAGGCATAGTGTCGTCAGCCAGCCAGTTACTGGGTCCAGTGGGTGAGGTAGGGGGACTGTGTGGGGTGATGGTCACACTACAAGCAAGACTTGGTGTATATTTCAGCTTGAGTTTCTGCACTGAGGACAGCTCTATCCCGGGTCCATGATGGTGATGAGGGGACGAAGTCGGCATGGCAACACACAGCAAAGCCAACTGCCTCCTAAACATTCTCTTCAGTTCCATATGGACCCCCCTCCCCCCTCCCCACTTCTCTACAGTAGACCTGTAGCATCAGTTACAGCTATATTAATACTGACTACTCTACAGTAGACCTGTAGCATCAGTTACAGCTATATTAATACTGACTACTCTACAGTAGACCTGTACCATCAGTTACAGCTATATTAATACTGACTACTCTACAGTCTCTACAGTAGACCTGTACCATCAGTTACAGCTATATTAATACTGACTACTCTACAGTCTCTACAGTAGACCTGTACCATCAGTTACAGCTATATTAATACTGACTACTCTACAGTAGACCTGTACCATCAGTTACAGCTATATTAATACTGACTACTCTACAGTCTCTACAGTAGACCTGTACCATCAGTTACAGCTATATTAATACTGACTACTCTACAGTAGACCTGTACCATCAGTTACAGCTATATTAATACTGACTACTCTACAGTAGACCTGTACCATCAGTTACAGCTATATTAATACTGACTACTCTACAGTAGACCTGTACCATCAGTTACAGCTATATTAATACTGACTACTCTACAGTAGACCTGTAGCATCAATTACAGCTACATTAATACTGACAACTCTACAGTCTCTACAGTAGACCTGTACCATCAGTTACAGCTACATTAATACTGACTACTCTACAGTCTCTACAGTAGACCTGTAGCATCAGTTACAGCTATATTAATACTGACTACTCTACAGTCTCTACAGTAGACCTGTACCATCAGTTACAGCTATATTAATACTGACTACTCTACAGTAGACCTGTACCATCAGTTACAGCTATATTAATACTGACTACTCTACAGTAGACCTGTACCATCAGTTACAGCTATATTAATACTGACTACTCTACAGTAGACCTGTACCATCAGTTACAGCTATATTAATACTGACTACTCTACAGTAGACCTGTAGCATCAATTACAGCTACATTAATACTGACAACTCTACAGTCTCTACAGTAGACCTGTACCATCAGTTACAGCTATATTAATACTGACTACTCTACAGTAGACCTGTAGCATCAGTTACAGCTATATTAATACTGACTACTCTACAGTAGACCTGTACCATCAGTTACAGCTATATTAATACTGACTACTCTACAGTCTCTACAGTAGACCTGTACCATCAGTTACAGCTATATTAATACTGACTACTCTACAGTCTCTACAGTAGACCTGTACCATCAGTTACAGCTATATTAATACTGACTACTCTACAGTCTCTACAGTAGACCTGTAGCATCAGTTACAGCTATATTAATACTGACTACTCTACAGTAGACCTGTACCATCAGTTACAGCTATATTAATACTGACTACTCTACAGTCTCTACAGTAGACCTGTACCATGAGTTACAGCTATATTAATACTGACTACTCTACAGTAGACCTGTAGCATCAGTTACAGCTATATTAATACTGACTACTCTACAGTAGACCTGTACCATCAGTTACAGCTATATTAATACTGACTACTCTACAGTCTCTACAGTAGACCTGTACCATCAGTTACAGCTATATTAATACTGACTACTCTACAGTCTCTACAGTAGACCTGTACCATCAGTTACAGCTATATTAATACTGACTTGGAGGCTGGGCCTGTACCTGCATCAGAATTGAGTTTGGATCAGATTTCAAAGAACCCTAATTTATTTTTTATTTAACCTTTAACTAGGAAGGCCGGTTTTGAAAAAAAATATTATTTACAATGATGGCCTACCCCGTCCAAACCCTAACAATGCTGGGCCAAATGTGCGCTGGCCTACGTGGGCCGGTTGAGATATAGCCTGGAATCGAACCAGGGTGTCTGTAGTGACGCCTCTTGCACTGAGATGCAGTGCCTTAGACCGCTGCGCCCCTCGGGAGCCCTACTGTACAGACTAAATACACTACATGGTCAAAAGTATGTGGACACCTGCTTGTGGAATATCGCTTTCCAAAACCATGGGCATTAACATGGATCTGGTCCTCCCATTGCTGCTATAACAACCTCCACACTTCTGGGAAGGCTTTCCACTAGATGTTGCTACATTGCTGCGGGGGACTTGCTGCGGGGGACTTGGTTCCATTTAGCCACAACAGCATTAGTGAGGTCGGGCACTGATGTTGTGCGATTAGGCCTGACTCGGAGTCGGCGTTACAATTCATCCCAAAGGCTTTCGATGGGGTTGAGATCAGGGCTCGGTGCATGCCAGTCAAGTTCTTCCACACCGATCTCAACAAACCATTTCTGTATGGACATCGCTTTGGGCACGGGAGCGTTGTCATGCTGAAACAGGAAATGGCCTTCCCCAAACTGTTGATACAAAGTTGGAAGCACAGAATCGTCTAGAATGTCACTGTATGCTGTAGCATTAAGAGTTTCCATTCAAATAAATTTGACGAACTTGACTTGTTGGAAAGGTGGCATCCTATGACGTGCCACGTTGAAAGTCACTGAGCTCTTCAATAAGGCCATTCAACTGAAAATCTTTGTCTATTGAGATTGCATGGCTTTGTGCTCGATGTCAGCAACAGGTGTCGCTGAAATAGCTGAATCCACATACTTATTAACACGTAGTGTATGAATTAAGCACATTTTATGAATTGGACACTTTTAAGAAGGTAGAAAGAAATCAATGCATGTTGAGTCTATTTGAGACGTCACCCCTGACTGAGGCATCTCAGGAAGAAAAGCCTCGTAAAGAAACTCAACTGGAGCTGTACTAGACTGTTATTAAGGGCGTTAAAACCTTCTCCATCCATATTCATCGTCACCCTCTATTTTCCAGTAAGATCTCGCTAAAAGTAATGCAGGCGTAGTAATAACACTGTCATTTAGAGTCTAAACCTGGGAAAGAAAGAAACTCTAAAGGCTCAAAGCTCTCTCTAACCCTAACCTGGGGAGCTAGAGAGACTAACTAACAGCTCAAAGCTCTCTCTAACCATAACCTGGGGAGCTAGAGAGACTAACTAACAGCTCAAAGCTCTCTCTAACCCTAACCTGGGGAGCTAGAGAGACTAACTAACAGCTCAAAGCTCTCTCTAACCATAACCTGGGGAGCTAGAGAGACTAACTAACAGCTCAAAGCTCTCTCTAACCCTAACCTGGGGAGCTAGAGACTAACTAACAGCTCAAAGCTCTCTCTAACCCTAACCTGGGGCGCTAGAGAGACTAACTAACAGCTCAAAGCTCTCTCTAACTCTAACCTGGGGAGCCAGAGAGACTAACTAACAGCTCAAAGCTCTCTCTAACCCTAACCTGGGGAGCTAGAGAGACTAACTAACAGCTCAAAGCTCTCTCTAACCCTAACCTGGGGAGCTAGAGAGACTAACTAACAGCTCAAAGCTCTCTCTAACTCTAACCTGGGGAGCTAGAGAGACTAACTAACAGCTCAAAGCTCTCTCTAACCCTAACCTGGGGAGCTAGAGAGACTAACAGCTCAAAGCTCTCTCTAACCCTAACCTGGGGAGCCAGAGAGACTAACAAACAGCTCAAAGCTCTCTCTAACCCTAACCTGGCGAGCTAGAGAGACTAACTAACAGCTCAAAGCTCTCTCTAACCTGGGGAGCTAGAGACTAACTAACAGCTCAAAGCTCTCTCTAACCCTAACCTGGGGAGCTAGAGAGACTAACTAACAGCTCAAAGCTCTCTCTAACTCTAACCTGGGGAGCCAGAGAGACTAACTAACAGCTCAAAGCTCTCTCTAACCCTAACCTGGGGAGCTAGAGAGACTAACTAACAGCTCAAAGCTCTCTCTAACCCTAACCTGGGGAGCTAGAGAGACTAACTAACAGCTCAAAGCTCTCTCTAACTCTAACCTGGGGAGCTAGAGAGACTAACTAACAGCTCAAAGCTCTCTCTAACCCTAACCTGGGGAGCTAGAGAGACTAACAGCTCAAAGCTCTCTCTAACCCTAACCTGGGGAGCCAGAGAGACTAACAAACAGCTCAAAGCTCTCTCTAACCCTAACCTGGCGAGCTAGAGAGACTAACTAACAGCTCAAAGCTCTCTCTAACCTGGGGAGCTAGAGACTAACTAACAGCTCAAAGCTCTCTCTAACCATAACCCGGGGAGCTAGAGAGACTAACTAACAGCTCAAAGCTCTCTCTAACCCTAACCTGGGGAGCTAGAGAGACTAACTAACAGCTCAAAGCTCTCTCTAACCCTAACCTGGGGAGCCAGAGAGACTAACTAACAGCTCAAAGCTCTCTCTAACCCTAACCTGGGGAGCCAGAGACTAACTAACAGCTCAAAGCTCTCTCTAACCCTAACCTGGGGAGCTAGAGAGACTAACTAACAGCTCAAAGCTCTCTCTAACCCTAACCTGGGGAGCTAGAGACTAACTAACAGCTCAAAGCTCTCTCTAACCATAACCTGGGGAGCTAGAGAGACTAACTAACAGCTCAAAGCTCTCTCTAACCCTAACCTGGGGAGCTAGAGAGACTAACTAACAGCTCAAAGCTCTCTCTAACCCTAACCTGGGGAGCCAGAGACTAACTAACAGCTCAAAGCTCTCTCTAACCCTAACCTGGGGCGCTAGAGAGACTAACTAACAGCTCAAAGCTCTCTCTAACCCTAACCTGGGGAGCTAGAGACTAACTAACAGCTCAAAGCTCTCTCTAACCATAACCTGGGGAGCTAGAGAGACTAACTAACAGCTCAAAGCTCTCTCTAACCCTAACCTGGGGAGCTAGAGAGACTAACTAACAGCTCAAAGCTCTCTCTAACCCTAACCTGGGGAGCCAGAGACTAACTAACAGCTCAAAGCTCTCTCTAACCCTAACCTGGGGAGCCAGAGAGACTAACTAACAGCTCAAAGCTCTCTCTAACCCTAACCTGGGGAGCCAGAGACTAACTAACAGCTCAAAGCTCTCTCTAACCCTAACCTGGGGCGCTAGAGAGACTAACTAACAGCTCAAAGCTCTCTCTAACCCTAACCTGGGGAGCTAGAGAGACTAACTAACAGCTCAAAGCTCTCTCTAACTCTAACCTGGGGAGCTAGAGAGACTAACTAACAGCTCAAAGCTCTCTCTAACCCTAACCTGGGGAGCTAGAGAGACTAACTAACAGCTCAAAGCTCTCTCTAACCCTAACCTGGGGAGCCAGAGAGACTAACAAACAGCTCAAAGCTCTCTCTAACCCTAACCTGGCGAGCTAGAGAGACTAACTAACAGCTCAAAGCTCTCTCTAACCCTAACCTGGGGAGCTAGAGACTAACTAACAGCTCAAAGCTCTCTCTAACCCTAACCTGGGGAGCTAGAGAGACTAACTAACAGCTCAAAGCTCTCTCTAACCCTAACCTGGGGAGCTAGAGAGACTAACTAACAGCTCAAAGCTCTCTCTAACTCTAACCTGGGGAGCTAGAGAGACTAACTAACAGCTCAAAGCTCTCTCTAACCCTAACCTGGGGAGCTAGAGACTAACAGCTCAAAGCTCTCTCTAACCCTAACCTGGGGAGCTAGAGAGACTAACTAACAGCTCAAAGCTCTCTTTAACTTTAACCTGGGGAGCCAGAGAAACTAACTAACAGCTCAAAGCTCTCTCTAACCCTAACCTGGGGAGCTAGAGAGACTAACTAACAGCTCAAAGCTCTCTCTAACCCTAACCTGGGGAGCTAGAGAGACTAACTAACAGCTCAAAGCTCTCTCTAACTCTAACCTGGGGAGCTAGAGAGACTAACTAACAGCTCAAAGCTCTCTCTAACCCTAACCTGGGGAGCTAGAGAGACTAACTAACAGCTCAAAGCTCTCTCTAACCCTAACCTGGGGAGCCAGAGAGACTAACAAACAGCTCAAAGCTCTCTCTAACCCTAACCTGGCGAGCTAGAGAGACTAACTAACAGCTCAAAGCTCTCTCTAACCTGGGGAGCTAGAGACTAACTAACAGCTCAAAGCTCTCTCTAACCATAACCCGGGGAGCTAGAGAGACTAACTAACAGCTCAAAGCTCTCTCTAACCCTAACCTGGGGAGCTAGAGAGACTAACTAACAGCTCAAAGCTCTCTCTAACCCTAACCTGGGGAGCCAGAGACTAACTAACAGCTCAAAGCTCTCTCTAACCCTAACCTGGGGAGCCAGAGAGACTAACTAACAGCTCAAAGCTCTCTCTAACCCTAACCTGGGGAGCCAGAGACTAACTAACAGCTCAAAGCTCTCTCTAACCCTAACCTGGGGAGCTAGAGACTAACTAACAGCTCAAAGCTCTCTCTAACCCTAACCTGGGGCGCTAGAGAGACTAACTAACAGCTCAAAGCTCTCTCTAACCCTAACCTGGGGAGCTAGAGACTAACTAACAGCTCAAAGCTCTCTCTAACCATAACCTGGGGAGCTAGAGAGACTAACTAACAGCTCAAAGCTCTCTCTATCCCTAACCTGGGGAGCTAGAGAGACTAACTAACAGCTCAAAGCTCTCTCTAACCCTAACCTGGGGAGCCAGAGACTAACTAACAGCTCAAAGCTCTCTCTAACCCTAACCTGGGGAGCCAGAGAGACTAACTAACAGCTCAAAGCTCTCTCTAACCCTAACCTGGGGAGCCAGAGACTAACTAACAGCTCAAAGCTCTCTCTAACCCTAACCTGGGGAGCTAGAGACTAACTAACAGCTCAAAGCTCTCTCTAACCCTAACCTGGGGAGCCAGAGAGACTAACAGCTCAAAGGTCTCTCTAACCCTAACCTGGGGAGCCAGAGACTAACTAACAGCTCAAAGCTCTCTCTAACCCTAACCTGGGGAGCTAGAGACTAACAGCTCAAAGCTCTCTCTAACCCTAACCTGGGGAGCTAGAGAGACTAACTAACAGCTCAAAGCTCTCTCTAACCCTAACCTGGGGAGCTAGAGACTAACTAACAGCTCAAAGCTCTCTCTAACCCTAACCTGGGGAGACAGAGACTAACTAACAGCTCAAAGCTCTCTCTAACCCTAACCTGGGGAGCTAGAGAGACTAACTAACAGCTCAAAGCTCTCTCTAACCCTAACCTGGGGAGCCAGAGACTAACTAACAGCTCAAAGCTCTCTCTAACCCTAACCTGGGGAGCTAGAGAGACTAACTAACAGCTCAAAGCTCTCTCTAACCCTAACCTGGGGAGCTAGAGACTAACTAACAGCTCAAAGCTCTCTCTAACTCTAACCTGGGGAGCCAGAGACTAACTAACAGCTCAAAGCTCTCTCTAACCCTAACCTGGGGAGCTAGAGAGACTAACTAACAACTCAAAGCTCTCTCTAACCCTAACCTGGTGAGCTAGAGACTAACAGCTCAAAGCTCTCTCTAACCCTAACCTGGGGAGCTAGAGAGACTAACTAACAGCTCAAAGCTCTCTCTAACCCTAACCTGGGGAGCTAGAGAGACTAACTAACAGCTCAAAGCTCTCTCTAACCCTAACCTGGGGCGCTAGAGAGACTAACTAACAGCTCAAAGCTCTCTCTAACCCTAACCTGGGGCGCTAGAGAGACTAACTAACAGCTCAAAGCTCTCTCTAACCCTAACCTGGGGAGCCAGAGACTAACTAACAGCTCAAAGCTCTCTCTAACCCTAACCTGGGGAGCCAGAGAGACTAACTAACAGCTCAAAGCTCTCTCTAACCCTAACCTGGGGAGCCAGAGAGACTAACTAACAGCTCAAAGCTCTCTCTAACTCTAACCTGGGGAGCTAGAGAGACTAACTAACAGCTCAAAGCTCTCTCTAACCCTAACCTGGGGAGCTAGAGACTAACTAACAGCTCAAAGCTCTCTCTAACCCTAACCTGGGGCGCCAGAGAGACTAACTAACAGCTCAAAGCTCTCTCTAACCCTAACCTGGGGAGCTAGAGACTAACTAACAGCTCAAAGCTCTCTCTAACCCTAACCTGGGGAGCTAGAGAGACTAACTAACAGCTCAAAGCTCTCTCTAACCCTAACCTGGGGAGCTAGAGACTAACTAACAGCTCAAAGCTCTCTCTAACCCTAACCTGGGGAGCTAGAGAGACTAACTAACAGCTCAAAGCAGTCTTTGTCCAGTAGCTGTTTCTCATTGAGGGAATAAAAAAGTCACAGATCAAATGGGGTTTTAATGTCTAAGAACAGGCAGGCTGCTATTTAAGCCCTTGATAAACGCACCAACTACTGATGTCTGTTCGGTTGTGCTGCTGTTACAGAATGTATGACAAAACACACCTAATGTAATGCAGCAGCATACAGGAGAGTCTGTAAGATGGAGAATTTTGTATTTAAAAAAAATCCGAAACAGCTTTTTTCCTGCAATCTAGAGCCATAATCATTATGCAATGTCAAAATATGTCTCTTTTTATGTACATTTACATTTTACATTTTAGTCATTTAGCAGACGCTCTTATCCAGAGCAACTTACAGTAGTGAATGCATTTCATTTAATGCATTTTTTGTACTGTATATTTAAGCGTACTTCTTCAGCCGTCTATTCTTCTGACGGGTGGTTCTTTTACATCTTCAAGAAACAAAATTTGATTATCTGAATCTCTGCTAAAATCTGGGTAAAAGATTTAAAGGAATACGAGTCTTATTCAGTACATTTAGATATTGCTTGCTTTTGTAGTCTAGCAACCTAAAGTCTGCCACCTAAGATACTTAGACAAGATGGCTGCTATAACTTGATTGATAGCCTGATTTGGCTTCTTGGTAACATAGTGGGAGTTGGGAATCTAACTAGGCTAGCTAAAGCCAACTTCATAAAATTGCTAGGCGTCTAATAGTAATAACATTATTAAACAGGAGAAATGTGAGGGGGGGCAGGTGCCCATGTGCCCCCTATGGGCATGACGCCTCTGGCAGAATCCACCACTATAAGCACCAGCTTCTGGTCAGAGAGGGAGGGAGCGAGGCAGCTACAAAGTTTGCAAACAACTGACAAGCCTGAGTACGTACGTACGTACGTACGTACGTACGTGACAGACAGACAGACAGACAGACAGACAGACAGACAGACAGACAGACAGACAGACAGACAGACCGTTCTGAGAGCACACAGCTCCGGCTGGTTCCTATCATCCAGACAGGCCTACTGGCCTCTACTCCGCAGCTCTGAATCCCAGATTCACTGTCCTGACTAACAACTTCTGATGGGCATTTGCCATAATTACTCAGGGCCTTATCACAAACTTATGCGATGCATATTTCATGTCCTGGCTGTGCAGTGCACTGCGCTGGCAGTCAATGTATGAAAAAACTGATCCTAGACAAAATGTAGACACTCCACTTCAAAGAGGGGAAAAAAAAGGAGGAGGGAGGGGGGTGCACATTACAAAAATAATTTCATCTGTAGATGAATCACAGGCAACACCAGAATGGATCAAATCCATTTTGATAAATGAAGAGGAGCCTTGATTATAGATCATGAGTGAAGCATAGTCGCATATGGCCAAGCAGAGAATCAGACTAAAGCCCTTATTGAACGTGATAAGTATATGTCTCACCCATTCCCCCCCCCTACTATAAAATCGGCTGTTTTTTCCCCTCCCAACATGGTACATTTCCACCTACAACCAAACTCAGAACCTACCTGACTAAAAAAAAGAATGAAATGTTATGCCACATATATAACGTAGATTGCTAGTAAGTAGGCCAAAATGGGCCACTTGTCTGGCATACAAATACAATTTCCTACACTAATGTTTTCGGTGTTCGTTAAAAATGTAATATAATACAAGATGAGACTGAGCGCTCAAAGGGTTTAGCCAGCTGCTGCCACGCACGCTTCAACAACAACACAAGCTATCTTTAGCTGCTAACTAACCTAACTAAACTAGTTGTTTTGATATCAAATCGGTCACATACACATGGTTAGCAGATGTTAATGTGAGTGTAGTGAAATGCTTGTGCTTCTAGTTCCGACAGTGCAGTAATATCTAACAAGTAATCTAACAATTCCCCAACAACTACCTAATACACACTAATATAAGTAAAGGAATAAGAATATATAAATATATGCAATAAATATATGACCGAGCGGCATATGCAAGACGAAATAGATGGTATAAAATAGTGTTTACATGAGATAAGTAATGCAAGATGTAAACATTATTAAAGTGACTAGTGATCCATTTATTAAAAGTGGCCAGTGATTTAGAGTCTGTATGTAGGCATCAGCCTCTCTGTATTAGTGATGACTGTTTTAACATGTTCATCACTAAAAATACACCGAATGTGTTCAAATCTATCGGGCTACAAAGTTAGTGTGAAACTGAAACGTGTCGACGCGTCTGTGTGATCTGACAGCCGGAGAGGTCATCACGGATCACAGCGTTATTCTCTTACCCGCACTTAATAATGGCCTTTTTCTCCAAAACACCCAACAAAACACAAGCTGCAGACCAAGCTGACAATACCAGACCAGCTAGCTGGCTAGCTACTTCATGCTAAACAAGAAAAGTTGACCAGGAGACGCGTGTATTTGTGGGGGATATGATGGTCTGCTCGGGACTCAGCGTGGTGGTTTCATGCGGTAACGGCGTTACCCCGCACCGTCACCAGGGCGCCGGCGGATCGATGGCAATTCAACAAAGAGGATCAATTTCCGATCAGCGACATAAACCACTTTCATCAATAGGAGAAGAGCTCTGTCTCTCTACAAGCGGACACAAATACCGACAGAAAAGCCATTCGGACCCAAAACATATCGTCTATTGCACCCGAACTCAGCAACACAATATTGAAATGGTACAAATCAAGTGAAATGAGGAGAATGGAAACTGACCTGCAGTAGTTGTAAATCAAAGCGCTTCCAATATTGAAACATTGATCCCGCATTGGCCGCCATCTTGAGGCATATTGAGACGGAATGAGAAGCTGACAGAGAGAGTCAGGGTTGGAGTTCAGGGGAACACAGAAAACACGGAGCGGAGCTGTTCCTGAACGGGAACCTACTGTTTTCAACACTGCCATGTAGAGTGGGTGCTGGCAGTTTTCTAGATGGTAAAATATGGACTGGATCTTCTATATGGACCGTGAACTGACGCTCTTAGTATATTGTTTGGTTTTCACTCAGAAAACACATGCTTACACGTCTTACTTACGTGCATCATTGGTTTTATATATTTTAAATGACAACTTTTAACCATTTATCCAAAGATTTTTTACGATTGTCATAACTTTTCTTTAGGCTGTGCTTATCATTACAATTAGTAATAGCAGTACACACATGCCCACCCCCCCTATGTTTTGTATTATATTGTACAACAGCTGATGAAACTAACACTATAAAAGTGTGCAAAAAAATGGAATAGACGTATTTCCTGATAGCTGCTGCTTGAACACACAATCTACACAGGACCTTCTATTCGTCAGCTTTTAAGTTTCATCTTGCCTGGTGACATCACCAGGCGGTAAATTAGTTAATAGACCAGTAACAAAGGGAGATAAAACTCTCTGCCAATAACAGCTAGTTTTCAGTCTCCCACTCGAACCACTCCCAGACAGTCCTAACAAAATTATTGCAGTGAGAAATATGGTGCTTTCAATACAACTGCAAACTCTAGGTCAAATCATGATGCCAGTGATCCTCTAGTCGGAAAGTCTAAGATCTAGAAAGATTCCAGAGTTTCCAACTTGGAATGACGATTTAGCTAAAAATAGCAACAACAAAAAAACGATTTATGTTTCTTTTTGACCATTTGAATGTACAACTATTACAGTAAGGTACTTAATTGTTAACCAGAAATGATTTGATATTGCGATAAAAACAGCTGCATTGGGCCTTTAAAGTGTTGCATTTTTTTGTATATGATTTACTTTTTATCAATCAGAGCCCTGATTGCATTTTCCAATTTAGTTATTTGTGTTTAATCCACCGGACTGACTGCCCTTTAGGCTAATGAGGCTTTTAATGGCCTCTTTGAGAGCCTGGCTTTTAGGCTGTCAAATTACAGTTCATAGCTTTTTTTGTATTCTAATCATAGACATTTTATAATTTCACAGCCAAGATATAGTGCCCCTTCAATTACATTTGGAGCTGTTTTTTTTAAAAATTATTTAATAATTACTTCACTTCATCATTGATGACACGGTTAAAGCTATTTTGAACAGTTTGTTTATGTTCTAAGTGAGGGCGTTCAGGGCTGATAAGTAGTTTCATACTTAACTTAAGGCCATGATTCAGGGAGAAGAGCTCTTCCTCATGTTGTTCTGTCTGTTGACTTAGACTTGTCTTAGGTAGGGTAAGATGCTCCCCAATCCAACCAGAAAGACTGGTTTGAGAGAACACCTACAGGCTTATGAATTTTTGTTGTTATTCTTGACTTCCCTCAAAGGAGTCACAGGAATGGGGAACTCGGTTGTTTGTGTAGTGAGGTCAGATGATACGAAGAATATTGCATTTTTTTTTTTTAGCTTTTGGATGTGCGTGATCTGCTGATGCGTCATTTAGAATTGTACTTTTAGCAAGCAGTTTATGTACATCTGATCTGAATTCCAAGGCTGAAAGGGGCCATCAGTCATATCTCCTTTCCAGAGTGTGCTGTTAAAACAAACAGATATTCTGGCTCTCACTCACAACCTCTCGCTACTGTCTCACTTTCTCTCCTCATTAACTAAGCTTGTGAGGGCGGATGCTCTTAGCGGGCCCGGCCGTGGTTGTGGGGGAGAGGCAGACATGGATGTGTGGCCCTGAGGGGGGTCTGAGGTTGAGCTCCCCACTACATTTGCATTTTAGTAATTTAGCAGACACTCTTATCCAGAGCGACTTACAGGAGCAATTATGGTTAAGTACCTAGTCGGCTCAGGGATTCGAACCAGCAACCTTTCAGTTACTGGCCCAACGCTCTTAACTGTTAGGCTATGTGCCGCCCCCACCAATCACGTCAGACAGCTAGGGAAGGCTGGACAAGATCATCATCACCCGGCGGCGGAGTGAATCGTTGGAACGGCACTTTCACATGACCTTTGACCCCAGGGGTCACCTCTGATGTCAAGATCAAGATCAGGGGTCAGCGAGGGACTCAGTGACCAGCACACTCTCAGAACCCCCTCTGCATTCTCTCTCTCTCTCTCTCTCTCTCTCTCTCTCTCTCTCTCTCTCTCTCTCTCTCTCTCTCTCTCTCTCTCTCTCTCTCTCTCTCTCTCTCTCTCTCTCTCTCTCTCTCCTCTCTCCTCTCTCCTCTCTCTCTCTCCTCCTCTCTCTCTCTCTCCTCTCTCTCTCTCTCTCTCTCTCTCTCTCTCTCTCTCTCTCTCTCTGTCTGTCTGGGTCCTCCCTGGAAAGAATTGAGACATTCCATCCCCTGGGAGAGAGGGAGAGAAAAGAGAACAGAATAGAAAGAGAAAATCGATAAAGATGAGTTAAGAGCCTGGGGCCTATCCTGAGGAGTGTGTATTATCACAGGGAGAAACAGGCCTAAACACACACACACACACACGCGCGCACGCGCGCACGCACGCACGCACGCACGCACACACACACACACACACACACACACACACACACACACACGAACTGACAAACAAACACATTGACATGATATGTCCTCTTATCTTCATCTGTTGGACAGGCAGACGAGCAGAAATAAACAAAAGCACAGCAGAGAGCTGGCCTCAGTCTCCTGTAATATACTGCATCTCTACTGGTAGTGTCTAGTTGATTAGTCTTCTGTCAATACTTCAATGGATTATTGACTGTACCAGCACTAACCAATCAGATTTATCTTTGCAGGAAGCCAGTTTATCTTCACTCCAACATGGTGTTCAGTCAGTGTTCTAAATCGTTTCATGCAAAACTCTTCCTTGTATGCGTGAAGAAAAACGAATGGTCTGGAAATAGAACTGTTCACATGAATGAATAGTTAAATAATGCAGAGAGAGGGACTACAAGGCTCGTTATGGGACATGGGAAGTACAGCTGACTGGGCTGTTAGCTGTCTCTCTCAGGGGGATGTAGGGACTAGATGTCGGGAATGGACTGGGGAGTCCACTGGAGACATTCTGCATCTGGCGGCTTCTTCCTCTCATTGTGTGCATGTGTGTGTGTGTCTTGTCACACAACGGGACAGAACAGTGAGACTGTCTGTACAGTCTGTACATCCTGGCAGGTCTATAGAGAGAGTTAGTCTCGCTGGTAGGTTGTTTTTCTAGCACAGACCTCTACAAGAACACACAGCTCACATCTCAAATCTCACACCGTTTTCAATCTCTCTCTGCGTCTTCTCTGGCCTTTCATTTATTCATTCATTTAAATAAAACATGGCTTCTCTGGAGGCCAGACAATTTTAAGAAGACTGAAGTGCATTATGAGTGGGCCTATGCCTTTTAAAACAAGCACCCGGATAAGAGCCTTGAGACATTTGATTGGTTTTAATATGAAGACACTTTTATTCACCTTGATGTGTGTTATATGTGTTCTGTTTGAGTCTCCTGTTCCTAAATACCTCTGAAATACCAAAAGCAATTGATGAGGCCTAGAAGTAAACGACAGCAATACTGGGTGAATAGAGCCCCCTGGTGGACTGTGTGGAAAATTAGCGTCGCAAGAGGAAAGTAGCCTGTCTACTCTTGCCAAAACATGCAAACTTCAGGCCATCGTGCGCATGTTGATTTCTCCCCACGCTGCAAACTGCCCTATCAGTCCGCTAATACAGGAGTAGTAAAGGCTTAGTGCACTCCTTTTGTGAGAGAAAAACAATGTTTTCCGTGATGCAGAGGGCAATATCGATCAGCTAATACAAGTAAGGCCGGACTGCTCATTAGGCAGCCTCCTATGGCACAGATTAAAGAGGGTGGCATTTTCTGAGCTAAACTGACCAAGACAGCACATAAAACCTCATAATTCTGCCCTTAAAACAATGACAATTTCTCTCAACCTGTGGCATATGGGTATTTTTTAAGCTGTGCCTACTTTGTCAAAGGCAGGGGTGCAAAATATTTTGCTTGTCCATTCCCAGTGTGCCTCTCCGGGTGCTGTTGGAGAGACGCATCTCTGCGGTGCTCCACCAACGTTCCGTCAAGAAGATAATCTAACATAAATCAGGTATCAGATTTAGGAAATGGTAGAAAGAGTATGTGGCCTTTTCCCAAGCCTACAGGCTGGATGAGACGGACACTTTTAACATCATGCAGGTTTCTCCGATCAAAAAGCCTAATCTAAATGGCGCAATATCAAAAAAAAAAAAAACGAGCTGTCATGTTAACAAATAACATATCCTAAAAACAGGACAGGTCAAAATAAAATGGACAATATGGAAAGGACAATCACAGCTGTTGTCCAGGTGTTTCACCCCATTGTTATGATCAGTGGTTTCAAGTTTGAATCCAACATTTTTTGACAAGGTGATCATAGCGAAAAAGAAAATACTTCTGCATTTCCCACTGTGTAATAGGCATTCATAAAATTCCATTGCGGGCCGACATGGTAGGCTATACCACAGTAAGCACGAGCCAAAGTCTTTTGAAGATCTATTTGTTATTTTGTCCGGAAGTCGTTGTTTTGTGTTTTACAAACGGTAGGCCTACCACATAGATGGGTATTCATACAACTCAATTTCAGACAACACTGTAGGCTACACCTCTGTGAGCACAGACCAACGCCGACGCCTTTTGGATGTCTCATTTTGGTGCAGTTCCTGACCGGCCTTGATTTCCACATACACGGACATTGGTTTTTGGTCCGGTCCGGACCAAATCTGAAACAGTTGGTTCAGATTTTGTCCGGTTGATTTGGCCCAAACATAGACGTCTACTTATTTTCAACTTTCATTCAGAACCGAAAATGAACCTGATTTCAACTTCCGGAAAATACTGTAACGACCGTTCGAGAATGCTTTTGCGGCACAGTCGATAGTGCGCTGGACTTCGGGCTAGAAGGTCGAGGGTTCGCGACCTGCTCCCTGCTGTTTCATTACAATATGTATTTTTCAATGTCCTGAAAAATATGTATTTTAAACTTACAGAAAATAACTTTTCATCTTTCATTCAGAACCTAACTTCAACGTCTGGAAAATACGTTTTTTTAGACATCTTTTCAACTTAATTTAGCTTACTGAGACTTCTAGTTTTGCAGGGGTGGCAATAGTTTTGTTTCTCCTAGGGCAGCATAATGGCCAGGACCAGCCCTGAATACAGGAGTAGTAAAGGTCCAGTGCACTGCTTTTGTGAAGATTATTTCATTATGTATTTTTTTAAATTCTGATTTTTCAGCACCCTACAGCACCCCTATTTTCCGCAGATATACTTGGTTTTGTGTTAAACCAAATCTTGTGCCCTATACTTGTCTGTCCAATGTCCAACTAACTACTATCCAAAGCTTGCCCATGCCATAGCAACCATCGATTTCAGAGGTTTCAAAAGAACAGAAAGGAACGATATAAACCGTTGATTTTTTGTTGTTGTACCAAACCAGTTCAGAACTTTATTTTGCTAGTCGGGAACAGTGGAATGGAACGAAAAAAAATAATTCTTTTCAGAACAAAGTGACTGGAAAATAACCCCTGGTCCAAGCACAGTATAGGCAATTTCTTTCTCCTAAATGATGTCTATCTATGTTGTTCACTCTGAAACGTACAGCTTCCCTGTTCTATGGATTTTACCAAGAGGTCTGGATTTTAACCATGGTTGTTGGTCCAAGCAGTACCTCTGGGCTACATAGCAGTCCTCGCCCTGCAGGGCAGCATGTTTACTCTCGCTGTCCTGAAAGAGCCTCTCAGGGCTACAAAGAACCCATTCACCGGTAACAGGAAGTCGCATGCTGCCTGCCACGTCAAGTATTTTGCGCAGAACCGTTTGCTCATGCATTCACCAACAACGCGACTCAGGTAAAACTAGTCTACACATTATCCAGTGGCAGAGATCCTTATCTCTCCTGACAGAGCAGAGACAAAGGAACTTGATGTTTACCTGAGAATGGGCCAACTGGTTTTTCTCACAGCCAAGGGATAAAGAAGGAGGACCGTAACTTTTCTCCTTGGAATCCCAGGTGAAAGACATCTGTTATTCTGAGTTCTAGACTACACCAGGTGAATGGAGAGAACAGTTATTCTGAGTTCTAGACTACACCAGGTGAATGGAGAGAACAGTTATTCTGAGTTCTAGACTACACCAGGTGAATGGAGAGAACAGTTATTCTGAGTTCTAGACTACACCAGGTGAATGGAGAAATCAGTTATTCTGAGTTCTAGACTACACCAGGTGAATGGAGAGAACAGTTATTCTGAGTTCTAGACTACACCAGGTGAATGGAAAGAACAGTTATTCTGAGTTCTAGACTACACCAGGTGAATGGAGAGAACAGTTATTCTGAGTTCTAGACTACACCAGGTGAATGGAGAGAACAGTTATTCTGAGTTCTAGACTACACCAGCTGAATGGAGAGGAGAATGTTACAGGGAAGTGGACATTACGTTTCTGGAGTTAATGGAAGAGGGTGCTGGATGACTTAATGGAAATAAGGCCTGGAAGTTTGACTGGATTTCATGGAGATAACTCAGTGGCTTACTCAGTGGGTAACAGGGGGTAGTTCTACCTCTCCCAGAGCTGCTAAGCGCCCCGGTCTGCGCCGAAGCAAAACACGTAGAGTGACTGTTCTGAGAACGTCATGTTTCGTTGCTCTCGGCGGTGCGCTCTTTTTCCTCCTTGGAGTGTGTTTGCTCAATCTCCCGGACCCGCGACAGCAACCCTTCCCTCTGGCTGAAGGTGAACCCAGAGATGTCACCCTTCTTCTGTGGACGCACCCCTTCGGCCGTTACCGTAGACTGCCGGACTGTGAGGTGCGCTTTGGAATCCGTGGGTGCATACTGACCGACGACCGACGCATGTACCCCGGGGCCGACGCCATCATCATGCACCACCGTGAGATAACGACCAACGCCACGGCACTCCCGTCCGACCCACGACCCCGTGGCCAGAAATGGATTTGGATGAATTTTGAGTCCCCGTCTCACACTCGTGGTCTGTGGAGGTTTGAGGGCGTGTTCAATCTCACCATGACCTACCGTGCAGATTCAGATATATTCCTCCCTTACGGCTACCTGGTTCCCCGCTTTCGCCCTCATGCCAACGCCCTCCCACACACACGCCCCAGACGGCCCCACCTACTGGTCTGGGTCATCAGTAACTGGTCGGAGTCGCAGGCCCGCGTGGCGTATTACCGTCGGCTTGTTAACTACGTTGGCGTGGATGTGTTGGGGCGTGCAGGTGTGCCACTGCCAGAGGACAGCACTGTGGTGCGCACGGTGAGGCGCTACCTGTTTTATCTGGCGTTGGAGAACTCACAGCACACCGACTACATCACGGAGAAGCTCTGGAACTCCTTACTAGCCGGGGCCGTTCCTGTAGTTCTCGGGCCGCCGCGGGAAAACTACGAACGCTTCCTCCCCCCTGAGGCCTTTATCCATGTGGACGACTTCCCTTCTCCCCGCCTGCTCGCCCAATACCTGTTGCTGCTACGCCGGAGCCCCGCCCTCCTGCAGAGACACCTGGCCTGGAGGAGGAGCTACAGCGTACACCTGACTGCCTTCTGGGCGGAGCATTACTGCACAGCGTGTCGCGCCGTGCGGAATCACAGACTCCGGACTAACACCATCCCCAACCTTCAGCGCTGGTTTGAGTCCTGACCTGACCTGACTGCTTTCTGACCTTCCGATATGTGAACATGATTGGTCAGATATCTAGCCCACGACCCATTCTGTAGCAGGGACTCCATAGGAACTGTCTTTAACACCATTTATCAAACAGTGGATCGTGGGAATGAACGTTTTGTAGCATCATAGAACTGTAATTCACTGTTACTTATTTGTATTAGTCAGGGTTCAGTAATGTTATGAAGTGAGTTGTGTCAGACTGTATAAGAAACATAGACATTGCCCTCATCAGTGTGTGTGTGTGTGTGTGTGTGTGTGTGTGTGTGTTTGACAGCTGCTTTTGGAAGCATTCCTGAAACTGACGGACGGGGCAGTGGGATGGGTTAAGCTAACCCCCCCAGCTAACCCTCATGGCCATGCTAACCCCAGTATCCTTGATACTGCCCTGACATGATCAGCTGACCAGCTGCTACTTATCCCATCCCACTAGACATGGGCAATGCCAATCAAAGGAGATTCCCGGTCACAAACACACAGTGACCAGCGGCTACATCCAGCACTATAATCCCCCTCATACATATTGTCCAGGCTACTGTATATTTAACTGTATTTCTTTCCTTACTTGTCTGTTGTCTGATTGGTTCAGTCGTTTCGGTCCAAGATATTTCAGAGTTTAAAAAAAAGAAGTTTTTTCACTACATGACAATTCTAATGTATACAATTGCAATAAATGAAACTTGAACTTGACTTGCCCGAAGCAAGTTTTGTCTCTAAACTAGTCGCTCTTATATAACTCCAGGCATAATGGTGGTGGTACCTTGTCTTCAAACACAGGCCTGTAGTTGATTAAGGCTGGCTCCTGAACCCTGCTGTGTCCCACGGTCTGTAGTTGATTAAGGTTGGCTCCTGAACCCTGCTGTGTCCCACGGTCTGTAGTTGATTAAGGCTGGCTCCTGAACCCTGCTGTGTCCCACGGTCTGGACTGGGTATCACTGGCTCTGATGATCCCCTCTGTGTGATGGTCTAGTCTCTTTTATCATCTGTCTTTATGTTTCTGAAGGAGGCTAGGAAGAGTCTGAAGGAGGCTAGGAAGAGTCTGAAGGAGGCTAGGAAGAGTCTGAAGGAGGCTAGGAAGGGTCTGAAGGAGGCTAGGAAGAGTCTGAAGGAGGCTAGGAAGGGTCTGAAGGAGGCTAGGAAGAGTCTGAAGGAGGCTAGGAAGAGTCTGAAGGAGGCTAGGAAGAGTCTGAAGGAGGCTAGGAAGAGTCTGAAGGAGGCTAGGAAGAGTCTGAAGGAGGCTAGGAAGAGTCTGAAGGAGGCTAGGAAGTCTGAAGGAGGCTAGGAAGAGTCTGAAGGAGGCTAGGAAGAGTCTGAAGGAGGCTAGGAAGAGTCTGAAGGAGGCTAGGAAGAAGAAGGGAGCCATCTTCAATGTGTTCAGCATGTTTAAACAGAGCCAGATTCAGGAATTCAAACAGTGTTTTTGGTTCAGGAATTCAAACAGTGTTTTTGGTTCCTTAAAACAAGGATCATTATGACAAGTTGGGATATTTTGCAAAGTCCCCACAAGGAAATAGGCTATTTAATGTTTAGGGTTAGGAGTTAGGGTTAGGAGTTAGGGTTCGGAGTTAGGGGTTAGGGGTTAGGGGTTAGGAGTTAGGGTTAGGGTTAGGAGTTAAGGTTAGGGTTAGGGTTAGGAGTTAGGGTTAGGAGATAGGGTTAGGAGTTAGGAGTTAGGGTTAGGAGTTAGGAGATGGAGTTAGGAGTTAGGGTTAGGAGATAGGGTTAGGGTTAGGAGATAGGAGTTAGGGTTAGGTTTAGGAGATAGGGTTAGGAGTTAGGGTTAGGAGATAGGAGTTAGGGTTAGGAGTTAGGAGATAGGGTTAGGTTTAGGAGTTATGGTTAGGTTTAGGAGATGGAGTTAGGGTTAGGAGATAGGAGTTAGGGTTAGGTTTAGGAGATAGGGTTAGGAGTTAGGGTTAGGAGTTAGGAGATAGGGTTAGGTTTAGGAGTTAGGGTTAGGAGTTACGGTTAGGTTAGGAGATAGGGTTAGGAGTTAGGAGTTAGGGTTAGGAGATAGGAGTTAGGGTTAGGTTTAGGAGATAGGGTTAGGAGTTAGGGTTAGGAGTTAGGGTTAGGGTTAGGAGTTAGGAGATAGGAGTTAGGGTTAGGGTTAGGAGTTAGGGTTAGGAGTTAGGGTTAGGGTTAGGAGTTAGGGGTTAGGGGTTAGGAGTTAGGGTTAGGAGTTAGGGTTAGGGTTAGGAGCTAGGAGTTAGGGTTAGGAGTTAGGAGTTAGGGGTTAGGAGTTAGGAGTTAGGAGTTAGGGTTAGGAGTTAGGGTTAGGGGTTAGGAGTTAGGAGTTAGGAGTTAGGGTTAGGAGTTAGGAGTTAGGGTTAGGAGTTAGGAGTTAGGGTTAGGAGTTAGAGTTAGGGTTAGGAGTTAGGGTTAGGAGTTAGGGGTTAGGAGTTAGGAGTTAGGGTTAGAAGTTAGGGGTTAGGGGTTAGGAGTTAGGAGTTAGGAGTTAGGAGTTAGGAGTTAGGGTTAGGAGTTAGGAGTTAGGAGTTAGGGTTAGGAGTTAGGGTTAGGGTTAGGAGTTAAGGTTAGGAGTTAGGGTTAGGGGTTAGGAGTTAGGAGTTAGGGTTAGAAGTTAGGAGTTAGGGTTAGGGGTTAGGGTTAGGAGTTAGGGTTAGGAGTTAGGAGATAAGGTTAGGAGTTAGGAGTTGGGGTTAGGGTTAGGAGTTAGGAGATGGAGTTAGGAATTAGGGTTAGGAGATAGGGTTAGGGTTAGGTTTAGGAGATAGGGTTAGGAGTTAGGGTTAGGAGTTAGGGTTAGGAGTTAGGAGATAGGGTTAGGTTTAGGAGTTAGGGTTAGGTTTAGGAGATGGAGTTAGGAGTTAGGGTTAGGAGATAGGAGTTAGGGTTAGGTTTAGGAGATAGGGTTAGGAGTTAGGGTTAGGAGTTAGGAGATAGGGTTAGGTTTAGGAGTTAGGGTTAGGAGTTACGGTTAGGTTAGGAGATAGGGTTAGGAGTTAGGAGTTAGGGTTAGGAGATAGGAGTTAGGGTTAGGTTTAGGAGATAGGGTTAGGAGTTAGGGTTAGGAGTTAGGGTTAGGGTTAGGAGTTAGGAGATAGGAGTTAGGGTTAGGGTTAGGAGTTAGGGTTAGGGGTTAGGGTTAGGAGTTAGGGTTAGGGTTAGGAGTTAGGGGTTAGGGGTTAGGAGTTAGGGTTAGGAGTTAGGGTTAGGGTTAGGAGCTAGGAGTTAGGGTTAGGAGTTAGGAGTTAGGGGTTAGGAGTTAGGAGTTAGGGTTAGGAGTTAGGGTTAGGGGTTAGGAGTTAGGAGTTAGGAGTTAGGGTTAGGAGTTAGGAGTTAGGGTTAGGAGTTAGGAGTTAGGGTTAGGAGTTAGAGTTAGGGTTAGGAGTTAGGGTTAGGAGTTAGGGGTTAGGAGTTAGGAGTTAGGGTTAGAAGTTAGGGGTTAGGGGTTAGGAGTTAGGAGTTAGGAGTTAGGAGTTAGGAGTTAGGGTTAGGAGTTAGGAGTTAGGAGTTAGGGTTAGGAGTTAAGGTTAGGGTTAGGAGTTAGGAGTTAGGGTTAGGAGTTAGGAGTTAGGGTTAGGAGTTAGGAGTTAGGGTTAGGAGTTAGAGTTAGGGTTAGGAGTTAGGGTTAGGAGTTAGGGGTTAGGAGTTAGGAGTTAGGGTTAGAAGTTAGGGGTTAGGGGTTAGGAGTTAGGAGTTAGGAGTTAGGAGTTAGGAGTTAGGGTTAGGAGTTAGGAGTTAGGAGTTAGGGTTAGGAGTTAGGGTTAGGGTTAGGAGTTAAGGTTAGGAGTTAGGGTTAGGGGTTAGGAGTTAGGAGTTAGGGTTAGAAGTTAGGAGTTAGGGTTAGGGGTTAGGGTTAGGAGTTAGGGTTAGGAGTTAGGAGATAAGGTTAGGAGTTAGGAGTTGGGGTTAGGGTTAGGAGTTAGGAGATGGAGTTAGGAATTAGGGTTAGGAGATAGGGTTAGGGTTAGGTTTAGGAGATAGGGTTAGGAGTTAGGGTTAGGAGTTAGGGTTAGGAGTTAGGAGATAGGGTTAGGTTTAGGAGTTAGGGTTAGGTTTAGGAGATGGAGTTAGGAGTTAGGGTTAGGAGATAGGAGTTAGGGTTAGGTTTAGGAGATAGGGTTAGGAGTTAGGGTTAGGAGTTAGGAGATAGGGTTAGGTTTAGGAGTTAGGGTTAGGAGTTACGGTTAGGTTAGGAGATAGGGTTAGGAGTTAGGAGTTAGGGTTAGGAGATAGGAGTTAGGGTTAGGTTTAGGAGATAGGGTTAGGAGTTAGGGTTAGGAGTTAGGGTTAGGGTTAGGAGTTAGGAGATAGGAGTTAGGGTTAGGGTTAGGAGTTAGGGTTAGGGGTTAGGGTTAGGAGTTAGGGTTAGGGTTAGGAGTTAGGGGTTAGGGGTTAGGAGTTAGGGTTAGGAGTTAGGGTTAGGGTTAGGAGCTAGGAGTTAGGGTTAGGAGTTAGGAGTTAGGGGTTAGGAGTTAGGAGTTAGGGTTAGGAGTTAGGGTTAGGGGTTAGGAGTTAGGAGTTAGGAGTTAGGGTTAGGAGTTAGGAGTTAGGGTTAGGAGTTAGGAGTTAGGGTTAGGAGTTAGAGTTAGGGTTAGGAGTTAGGGTTAGGAGTTAGGGGTTAGGAGTTAGGAGTTAGGGTTAGAAGTTAGGGGTTAGGGGTTAGGAGTTAGGAGTTAGGAGTTAGGAGTTAGGAGTTAGGGTTAGGAGTTAGGAGTTAGGAGTTAGGAGTTAGGGTTAGGGTTAGGAGTTAAGGTTAGGAGTTAGGGTTAGGGGTTAGGAGTTAGGAGTTAGGGTTAGAAGTTAGGAGTTAGGGTTAGGAGTTAGGAGATAAGGTTAGGAGTTAGGAGTTGGGGTTAGGGTTAGGAGTTAGGAGATGGAGTTAGGAGTTAGGGTTAGGAGATAGGGTTAGGGTTAGGTTTAGGAGATAGGGTTAGGAGTTAGGGTTAGGAGTTAGGGTTAGGAGTTAGGAGATAGGGTTAGGTTTAGGAGTTAGGGTTAGGTTTAGGAGATGGAGTTAGGAGTTAGGGTTAGGAGATAGGAGTTAGGGTTAGGTTTAGGAGATAGGGTTAGGAGTTAGGGTTAGGAGTTAGGAGATAGGGTTAGGTTTAGGAGTTAGGGTTAGGAGTTACGGTTAGGTTAGGAGATAGGGTTAGGAGTTAGGAGTTAGGGTTAGGAGATAGGAGTTAGGGTTAGGTTTAGGAGATAGGGTTAGGAGTTAGGGTTAGGAGTTAGGGTTAGGGTTAGGAGTTAGGAGATAGGAGTTAGGGTTAGGGTTAGGAGTTAGGGTTAGGGGTTAGGGTTAGGAGTTAGGGTTAGGGTTAGGAGTTAGGGGTTAGGGGTTAGGAGTTAGGGTTAGGAGTTAGGGTTAGGGTTAGGAGTTAGGAGTTAGGGGTTAGGAGTTAGGAGTTAGGGTTAGGAGTTAGGGTTAGGGGTTAGGAGTTAGGAGTTAGGGTTAGGAGTTAGGAGTTAGGGTTAGGAGTTAGGAGTTAGGGTTAGGAGTTAGAGTTAGGAGTTAGAGTTAGGGTTAGGAGTTAGGGTTAGGAGTTAGGGGTTAGGAGTTAGGAGTTAGGGTTAGGGGTTAGGAGTTAGGGGTTAGGAGTTAGGAGTTAGGAGTTAGGAGTTAGGAGTTAGGGTTAGGAGTTAGGAGTTAGGAGTTAGGAGTTAGGAGTTAGGAGTTAGGGTTAGGAGTTAGGGTTAGGGTTAGGAGTTAAGGTTAGGAGTTAGGAGTTAGGGTTAGGGGTTAGGAGTTAGGAGTTAGGGTTAGAAGTTAGGAGTTAGGGTTAGGGGTTAGGAGTTAGGGTTAGGAGTTAGGAGATAAGGTTAGGAGTTAGGAGTTGGGGTTAGGGTTAGGAGTTAGGAGATGGAGTTAGGAGTTAGGGTTAGGAGATAGGGTTAGGGTTAGGTTTAGGAGATAGGGTTAGGAGTTAGGGTTAGGAGTTAGGGTTAGGAGTTAGGAGATAGGGTTAGTTTTAGGAGTTAGTGTTAGGAGTTATGGTTAGGCTTAGGAGATAGGGTTAGGAGTTATGCGTTAGGGTTAGGAGATAGAGTTTGGAGTTAGGTTTAGGGTTAGGGTTAGGAGTTAGGAGTTAGGGTTAGGAGTTAGAGTTAGGGTTAGGAGTTAGGGTTAGGAGTTAGGGGTTAGGAGTTAGGAGTTAGGGTTAGAAGTTAGGGGTTAGGGGTTAGGAGTTAGGAGTTAGGAGTTAGGAGTTAGGAGTTAGGAGTTAGGGTTAGGAGTTAGGAGTTAGGAGTTAGGGTTAGGAGTTAGGGTTAGGGTTAGGAGTTAAGGTTAGGAGTTAGGGTTAGGGGTTAGGAGTTAGGAGTTAGGGTTAGAAGTTAGGAGTTAGGGTTAGGAGTTAGGAGATAAGGTTAGGAGTTAGGAGTTGGGGTTAGGGTTAGGAGTTAGGAGATGGAGTTAGGAGTTAGGGTTAGGAGATAGGGTTAGGGTTAGGTTTAGGAGATAGGGTTAGGAGTTAGGGTTAGGAGTTAGGGTTAGGAGTTAGGAGATAGGGTTAGGTTTAGGAGTTAGGGTTAGGTTTAGGAGATGGAGTTAGGAGTTAGGGTTAGGAGATAGGAGTTAGGGTTAGGTTTAGGAGATAGGGTTAGGAGTTAGGGTTAGGAGTTAGGAGATAGGGTTAGGTTTAGGAGTTAGGGTTAGGAGTTACGGTTAGGTTAGGAGATAGGGTTAGGAGTTAGGAGTTAGGGTTAGGAGATAGGAGTTAGGGTTAGGTTTAGGAGATAGGGTTAGGAGTTAGGGTTAGGAGTTAGGGTTAGGGTTAGGAGTTAGGAGATAGGAGTTAGGGTTAGGGTTAGGAGTTAGGGTTAGGGGTTAGGGTTAGGAGTTAGGGTTAGGGTTAGGAGTTAGGGGTTAGGGGTTAGGAGTTAGGGTTAGGAGTTAGGGTTAGGGTTAGGAGTTAGGAGTTAGGGGTTAGGAGTTAGGAGTTAGGGTTAGGAGTTAGGGTTAGGGGTTAGGAGTTAGGAGTTAGGGTTAGGAGTTAGGAGTTAGGGTTAGGAGTTAGGAGTTAGGGTTAGGAGTTAGAGTTAGGAGTTAGAGTTAGGGTTAGGAGTTAGGGTTAGGAGTTAGGGGTTAGGAGTTAGGAGTTAGGGTTAGGGGTTAGGAGTTAGGGGTTAGGAGTTAGGAGTTAGGAGTTAGGAGTTAGGAGTTAGGGTTAGGAGTTAGGAGTTAGGAGTTAGGAGTTAGGAGTTAGGAGTTAGGGTTAGGAGTTAGGGTTAGGGTTAGGAGTTAAGGTTAGGAGTTAGGAGTTAGGGTTAGGGGTTAGGAGTTAGGAGTTAGGGTTAGAAGTTAGGAGTTAGGGTTAGGGGTTAGGAGTTAGGGTTAGGAGTTAGGAGATAAGGTTAGGAGTTAGGAGTTGGGGTTAGGGTTAGGAGTTAGGAGATGGAGTTAGGAGTTAGGGTTAGGAGATAGGGTTAGGGTTAGGTTTAGGAGATAGGGTTAGGAGTTAGGGTTAGGAGTTAGGGTTAGGAGTTAGGAGATAGGGTTAGTTTTAGGAGTTAGTGTTAGGAGTTATGGTTAGGCTTAGGAGATAGGGTTAGGAGTTATGCGTTAGGGTTAGGAGATAGAGTTTGGAGTTAGGTTTAGGGTTAGGAGTTAAGTTTAGGGTTAGGTTTAGGAGTTAGGAGTTAGGAGTTAGGTTTAGGGTTATGGTTAGGAGTTAGGGTTAGGGGTTAGGGTTAGGTTTAGGGTTAGGGGTTAGGAGTTAGGTTTAGGGTTAGGTTTAGGATAGCAAAACAATGTGTGTGTACATCTGTACAAGACGATGAGTGACCTGAGGGAGGCTGCAGTATGTAACGATTTGTCAGAGGAGATTCCTTCTCAGCGGATCCTCTAACTCAGGTATGCCCAACCAGGGGTACGCCAAATGAAAATGTGATTCACTTTTTTTTTTTTTTTACATAAAAATTGTATACAAATCTTAACATTTTCAAAAAGTACATTTATATTTTCCAATGGGGCTATACATTTGGGTGAGGTTTTTTTCCTCACCTGAGTAGCCTCGTTTCACTGCAAAAAAAAAATATATACCATCTCGTGTTCAGCTAAATAACAACACAATGTCAAGTACAGGTAGCCTAGTCAAACAATTAACATCCAATCACATTAACCGTTACTCTCTCGCAAGAAACCTTTACTTTTGCGCAGACATTTAGATACAAAACATGACAATTTGAAAAATAAGCCACAGGAGTTTTTTGAGCGAGATTAAAGAAGACTTTCGAGTAGTAAGACATGTATAAAAGCAACAGATACCATTAATGAGAACGGGCTAGAAGCGTCTTATATGGTGAGCTACCGAGTGGCTAGGACAGGCAAGCCCCATACTATTGTGGAGGACTTAATTCTTCCTGCTGCCGTGGATATGGCTGGGACAATGCTGGGGGGAAAGGCCCAAAAACTATACAGACAATGCCTCCATCAAACAACACTGTTTCACGACGCCTCAGTAACACGGCAGGAGATGTTTTGAAACAATTACTGCTTCGCATACAAGCCAGTGAATTATATGCGTTACAGCTGAATGAGTCAACAGACATGGCGGGCCTGGCACAGCTCCTGGTATATGTCCGTTACGTTTATGGGGGGTCAATTAAGGAAGACATCTTCTTCTGCAAACTACTGGAAACCAGGACAACATGAGAGGATATTTTTAAAGTACTGGACAGCTTTGTGACATCAAATGGACTTTGGTGGTCAAGATGTGTTGGTATCTGTACTGATGGCACAAGATCCATGACAGGGAGACATAGTGGAGTGGTAACACGCATGCAAGCAGTTGTTCCCGACGCCACTTGGGTCCACTGCAGCATCCACCGAGAGGCTCTTGATGCCAAGGGAATGCCTGACAGCTTGAAAGACGTTTTGGTCACTACAGTGGAAATGGTTAACTTTGTTAAAGCAAGGCCCCTGAACTCTTGTGTATTTTCTGCATTATGCAATGATATGGGCAGCGACCATGTAACGCTTTTACAACATACAGAAAGAAGTTTGTTGGTTATCAAGGGGCAAAGTATTGACACGTTTTTTAAATTGAGAGACGAGCTTAAAGTTTTCTTTACTGACCATAATTTTCACTTGTCTGACCGCTTGCATGATGACGAGTTTCTCACACGACTGGCCAATCTGGGTGAGGTTTTTTCTCGCCTGAATGATCTGAATCTAGGATTACAGGGACTCTCCGCAACTATATTCAATGTGCAGGACAAAATTGAGGCTATGATTAAGAAGTTGGAGCTCTTCTCTGCCTGCATTAACAAGGACAACACACAGGTCTTTCCATCATTGTATGATTTTTTGTGTGCAAATGAACTCAAGCTTACGGACAATGTCAAATGTGATATAGCGAATCACCTGAGTGAGTTGGGTGCACAATTACGCAGGTACTTTCCCGAAATGGATGACACAAACTGAATTCGTTATCCCTTTCATGCCCTGCCTCCAGTCCACTTACCGATATCTGAACAAGAGAGCCTCATCGAAATTGCAACAAGAGGTTCTGTGAAAATGTAATTTATTCAAAAGCCACTGACAGATTTCTGGATAGGGCTGCGTTCAGAGTATCCTGCCTTGGTAAATCGTGCTGTTAAGACACTGATGCCCTTTGCAACCACGTACCTATGTGAGAGTGGATTCTCGGCCCTCACTAGCATGGAAACTAAATACAGGCACAGACTGTGTGTGGAAAATGATTTAAGACTGAGATACTCTCCAATTCAACCCAACATTACAGAGTTATGTGCATCCTTTCAAGCACACCCTTCTCATTAACCTGTGGTGAGTTATTCACACTTTTTGATGAACAAATAAGGTTTTATATGTAAGATAGTTAAATAAAGAGCAAAATGATTATTATATTATTATTTGTGCCCTGGTCCTATAAGAGCTCTTTGTCACTTCCCACCAGCCGGGTTGTGACAAAAACTCACACTCATTCTTATGTTTTAATAAATGTATCGTATAGTGTGTGTGTGTGTGTGTGGCAGGCTTACAATGATGGCAAAAAACAACATTTGAGAGTGCGCTGACCCTGGTGCTAGAGGGGGTACAGCTGGAGGTTGAAAGTTTGAAGGGGTACAGGACTATAACAAGTTTACCACTGGTCTAAATGAATGGTATTCCACAGAGCCTTTTTTCACTTCTGATTTCACCAGTGTTTTCCTTGCAACAGGGCCATTCCTCACTGATGCCCATGGCTAAATACTGTACATAGTAATCTAATTATAGTAGCACCAGATGTTTCTCTTTATCCCTCAGCAGAGTGGAGGGTAAAAAGTATTTCTACTGAACATCAAGACATGAAAGATGTTAACACAATCACTGTGAAATCGGTTACATTTTGAGAACCATATTGATTTACAGTGAGCCACAACCATCAAATGTATTTATAATATGGCCTTTTTTAAATCCACAGATGTCTCAAAGTGCTATACAGAAACCCAGCCTAAAACCACAAACAGCCAGCAATGCAGATGTAGAAGCATGGTGGCTAGGAAAAACTCCCTAGAAAGGCCAAAACCTAGGAAGAAACCTAGAGAGGAACCAGGCTCTGAGGGTTGGCCAGTCCTCTTCTGGCTGTGCCGGGTGGAGATTATAACAGTACAAGGCCAAGATGTTCAAATGTTCATAGAGTACCAGTAGGGTCAAATAATTATCACATTGGTTGTAGAGTATCAGGGATCAAGGTAAGACCCATGTGCAGACTGTGTGAAGTAACGGTGTTTATTGTTACAACGGGCAGGCAAACGACGGGTCAAGGCAGGCAGGGGTCGATAATCCAGAGAAGGAGCAAAAGGTACAGGACAGCCAGAGTGGTCAGGACAGGCAGAGTGGTCAGGACAGGCAGAGTGGTCAGGACAGGCAGAGTGGTCAGGACAGGCAAGGGTCAAAAACCAGGAGGACAAGAAAAAGAGAGGCTGACTGGACAAACGCTGGTAAGCTTGAACAAACAAGACGAACTGGCACAGACAGACAGAAAACACAGGTATAAATACCCGGAGGATAAGTGGGGAAGACAGGCGACACCTGGAGGGGGTGGAGACAAGCACATGGACAGGTGAAACAGATCAGGGCGTGACAGTAGAGGGTGCAACAGGTCAGCACCATCAGGAATACATGTCAGTTGGATTTTCGTAGCCGATCATTCAGAGTTAGAGACAGCAGGTGCGGTACTATACAACACTATACACAAAACTCTTCCTGTATTTTATGCTCTCTTTAGTTATCTCCCTCTCTCCTTTAGTTATCTCCCTCTCTCCTTTAGTTATCTCCCTCTCTCCTTTAGTTATCTCCCTCTCTCCTTTAGTTATCTCCCTCTCTCCTTTAGTTATCTCCCTCTCTCCTTTAGTTATCTCCCTCTCTCCTTTAGTTATCTCCCTCTCTCCTTTAGTTATATCCCTCTCTCCTTCTTTAGTTGTCTACCTCTCTCCTTTTCTCCTTCTTTAGTTATCTCCCTTTCTCCTTATCTCCATTAGTTGTCTCCTATTGTCCTTCTTTTGTTGTCTACCTCTCTCCTTAAGTTATCTCCCTCTCTCCTTCTCTCCTCTAGTTGTCTCCCTCTCTCCTTTAGTTGTCTCCCTCTCTCCTTCTTTAGTTATCTGCCTCTCTCCTTCTTTAGTTATCTCCTTCTCTCCTCTAGTTATCTCCTTCTCTCCTCTAGTTGTCTCCTTCTCTCCTTCTTTAGTTATCTCCTTCTCTCCTCTAGTTGTCTCCTTCTCTCCTCTAGTTGTCTCCCTCTCTCCTCTAGTTGTCTCCTTCTCTCCTTCTTTAGTTGTCTCCTTCTCTCCTCTAGTTGTCTCCTTCGCTCCTTCTTTAGTTATCTCCTTCTCTCCTCTAGTTGTCTCCTTCTCTCCTTCTTTAGTTATCTCCTTCTCTCCTCTAGTTGTCTCCTTCTCTCCTCTAGTTGTCTCCCTCTCTCCTCTAGTTGTCTCCTTCTCTCCTTCTTTAGTTGTCTCCTTCTCTCCTCTAGTTATCTCCTTCTCTCCTCTAGTTGTCTCCTTCTCTCCTTCTTTAGTTATCTCCTTCTCTCCTCTAGTTGTCTCCTTCTCTCCTCTAGTTGTCTCCCTCTCTCCTTTAGTTGTCTCCTTCTCTCCTTCTTTAGTTGTCTCCTTCTCTCCTCTAGTTGTCTCCTTCGCTCCTTCTTTAGTTATCTCCTTCTCTCCTCTAGTTGTCTCCTTCTCTCCTTCTTTAGTTGTCTCCTTCTCTCCTTCTTTAGTTGTCTCCCTCTCTCCTCTAGTTGTCTCCTTCTCTCCTCTAGTTGTCTCCTTCTCTCCTCTAGTTGTCTCCTTCTCTCCTCTAGTTGTCTCCTTCTCTCCTCTAGTTGTCTCCTTCTCTCCTCTAGTTGTCTCCTTCTCTCCTCTAGTTGTCTCCTTCTCTCCTCTAGTTGTCTCCTTCTCTCCTCTAGTTGTCTCCTTCTCTCCTCTAGTTGTCTCCTTCTCTCCTTGTTTCCTTCTCTCCTTCATTTCCTCTGTTGAACACAATGCCTACATACATTTCTATAGGGAAACTTTCATGTTCCATACATCAAAGGCATGAGAAAATATATGAAACAACAGAACCCCAAGACAAATAAACGGAGCTGGGTTCCCATGGCAGCGGGCGGGGAGCGGTAATCTGACGGCTGGTTTCTCGTGGCTCCGTCCCGCTGCCCCATGGACCTCCACTCCGGACCTCTGATGGCTCCTGTGTTTGCAATAATCCATCTTCCTGTCAGATTTGAAACAAATAAAATAAATAGAATATCACCCACTGTCTGCCTCCCTCACTCCCATGTGTCCACAAAACAAGATATCACGCTGTGTACTGAGCCAACACATGGACCACAGGCCCACTGCGTCTGTGTGTGGCTGTGTGTGGCTGTGTGTGTGTGTGTGTGTGTGAGTGTGCGAATGCAGTGCATTCAGTCACTGTGGTGTAGAAACGTCTGATCTCATTAGTGATCAAAAGGACTGCAGCTGTTTCCCCCAGTGGCCTGCTAGTCTCATATCAACGTGCCCCAGTTCACTAATCTCATATCAACGTGCCCCAGTTCACTAGTCTCATATCAACGTGCCCCAGTTCACTAATCTCATATCAACGTGCCCCAGTTCACTAATCTCATATCAACGTGCCCCAGTTCACTAGTCTCATATCAACGTGCCTCAGTTCACTAGTCTCATATCAACGTGCCCCAGTTCACTAGTCTCATATCAACGTGCCTCAGTTCACTAGTCTCATATCAACGTGCCCCAGTTCACTAGTCTCATATCAACGTGCCCCAGTTCACTAATCTCATATCAACGTGCCCCAGTTCACCAGTCTCATATCAACGTGCCCCAGTTCACTAGTCTCATATCAACGTGCCTCAGTTCACTAGTCTCATATCAACGTGCCCCAGTTCACTAGTCTCATATCAACGTGCCCCAGTTCACTAGTCTCATATCAACGTGCCCCAGTTCACTAGTCTCATATCAACGTGCCCCAGTTCACTAATCTCATATCAACGTGCCCCAGTTCACCAGTCTCATATCAACGTGCCCCAGTTCACTAGTCTAATATCAACGTGCCCCAGTTCACTAGTCTCATATCAACGTGCCTCAGTTCACTAATCTCATATCAACGTGCCCCAGTTCACTAGTCTCATATCAACGTGCCCCAGTTCACTAGTCTCATATCAACGTGCCTCAGTTCACTAGTCTCTTGTCAACGTGCCCCAGTTCACTAGTCTCATATCAACGTGCCTCAGTTCACTAGTCTCTTGTCAACGTGCCCCAGTTCACTAGTCTCATGCCAACGTGCCCCAGTTCCCCACAACATATCTCTCATTTCACTATCACGCAGTAGGTTTCGCTTCCTCACCCGCCATTTTTAAAAAGACCCGACGGAGCTCATTGTCTTCTTGAATCACGCAGAGACGGGCATCATGAAGGTCTCGTCATTGATTTTGTTGGAAAGGGGAGAAATTGTGCTTTACAACGGTATTAACATTATATTTGATCTGGAAGTATTACGTTTTTGGGGGGGGCTAAAATGAGATAAATTGTACGGACCAGCGCGGTGTACAAAAGTGAGTTAGTTAACATTAAACATTAGGTTAACTGCACAAAGACGTATGATGACACCAGGCTTATGTGTTGATCATGTCAAAGTGGAATTTTGTTTTTAGAATGTCTTTATCAATTAAAAATTAAAAAGTTAAAACGTATTGAGTCAATAAGTAGTCAATCTGTTTGTTATGGCAAGCCAAAATAAGTTCAGGAGTAAAAATGTGCTTTACAAATCACAAAGAAAGTTGCATGGACTCACTCTGAGAACAATAGTAGTAGTGTAAACGGACATTTACTCCTGAGGTGCTGACTTGTTGCACCCTCGACAACCACTGTAATTATTATTATTTGACCATGCTGGTCATTTATGAACATTTGAACAGCTTGGCCATGTTCTGTTATAATCTCCACCCGGCACAGCCAGAAGAGGACTGGCCACCCCTCATAGCCTGGTTCCTCTCTAGGTTTCTTCCTAGGTTTTGGCCTTTCTAGGGAGTTTTTCCTAGCCACCGTGCTTCTACACCTACATTGCTTGCTGTTTGGGGTTTTAGGCTGGGTTTCTGTACAGCACTTTGAGACATTAGCTGATGTAAGAAGGGCTTTATAAATACATTTGATTGATTGATTGATTGATTGATTGATTGATAATGTTGAATGACTTCCTCTTCTCTGTAGCCCACACAGATCTGTAAAGGTCCCTCAGCCGAGCGGGTGGGGAAGCTGGGAAGTGAAACCTATGGCGTGATAGTGAAAAGGAGAGATATGTCGTGTGGGGAAACGTCTTTCTTCACCCAATCTGTCCAACTTATCGCCTCTAAAATGTAAATAAAACACTATAAAGAGTTTATATAATGTGTCATTACATACCTATTTGAAGGTTTGTGTCGAATTTGAATCGGGTTTTTAGGGTGCTGCTAAAGTTATCTTCAGAAGTAACAGCGGCTTTTGAGAGTTATGATGGCCTGCAGTGATGACGCAAAAAATGACTAGGTATCCCCCCATGTCCCTGTCCCTTACCCTGTCTCTGTCCCTGTCTCTGTCCCTGTCCCTGTCCCTGTCCCACCCCTGTCCCTTACCCTGTCTCTCTCCCTGTCTCTGTCCCTGTCCCTGTCCCTGTCTCTGTCCCTGTCTCTGTCCCTGTCCCTGTCCCTTACCCTGTCTCTCTCTCTGTCTCTGTCTCTGTCTCTGTCTCTGTCCCTGTCCCTGTCCCTGTCCCTGTCGCTGTCCCTGTCCCTGTCTCTGTCCCTGTCCCTGTCTCTGTCCCTGTCTCTGTCGCTGTCCCTGTCCCTGTCCCTGTCCCTTACCCTGTCCTGTCCCTGTCTCTGTCCCTGTCCCTGTCTCTGTCCCTGTCCCTGTCCCTTACCCTTACCCTGTCTCTGTCCCTGTCTCTGTCCCTGTCTCTGTCCCTGTCCCTGTCCCTTACCCTGTCTCTCTCTCTGTCTCTGTCTCTGTCCCCTTCTTGTTTTTAAATGGTGAGAGAAGTGCTACACCTGGTGGAGAGCGGCTGTACAACACAGAATGAGTTGCATTATGGGTGCTGTTAGTTACTCATGACACGTCACAATTTAACGTACAGCGTCGGAGGGGTCTGTTTTTTTTTCAACTTTTCCCCAATACTATTGGTCCGTTACCATGTCAATCAACGCTTGAATAGAAACTTAGTTCACGCCCCAGATTTGTGATGTCAACACAGTCGCTACAGTCCCATTCGTTTTCATTGAAGCCTCTGAGTGTCGCGATTGCGCAAATTTGTACGGAATGGGGTTAGTCATCGTTATCTGTTTATGACCCAGCAGATTGTTCAGTTAACCTAATGTTAATCTGTTTATGACCCAGGAGGTAGTTCAGTTAACCTAATGTTAATCTGTTTATGACCCAGGAGGTAGTTCAGTTAACCTAATGTTTAGTTGTTTATGACCCAGCAGATAGTTCAGTTAACCTAATGTTAATCTGTTTATGACCCAGGAGGTAGTTCAGTTAACCTAATGTTAATCTGTTTATGACCCAGGAGATAGTTCAGTTAACCTAATGTTTAGTTGTTTATGACCCAGAAGATAGTTTAGTTAACCTAATGTTTAGTTGTTTATGACCCAGAAGATAGTTCAGTTAACCTAATGTTTAGTTGTTTATAACCCAGAAGATAGTTCAGTTAACCTAATGTTTAGTTGTTTATGAACCAGAAGATAGTTCAGTTAACCTAATGTTTAGCTGTTTATGGACTGCTCAAATTCAACTTAAATTCAAAAATTCAACATTTATTTAAACCCTGCCTAAAACCCCGAAGAGCAAGCAATGCAGAGGTAGAAGCCGTGTCTAGGAAAACTCCCTAGAAGACAGTTCCCCCTAAAGGTAGTATTGGGGATAACAGAGCAGAGCTGTGTCTGTTCGAAATTCCTCTTTGCAGGTCAACCACCTGGATGTGGCCGGTAACCTTGACTACAAGAACCTGTGTTACATCATCACCCACGGAGAACACAAGGAGAGTGAGTAAGAGGGCACGCACAGAGATAGAGAACTCTAGATGGATATTACCCGTTTTAACATGGACATTGCCATTGAGAGCTTCCACCAAGAGAGGCACCGCCGAAGTTGGTGCCTCTCCTTGTTCGGGCGGCGTTCGGAGGTCGACGTCACCGGCTTTCTAGCTGCCACCGATCCATGTTTCTTTGTCGATTGGTTATGTCTTGATTGTTCACACCTGGTTGCCATTTGGTTATGATTACTTCCCTATTTAAACCCTCTGGTCATCATGATGTTTTGTGCGTTATTGTTTTACTGTTGGTTTTGTTCGTTGTGTTTGTAGTTCTTGTTTTCCCTGCGTGGATTTTGTATGCTGAATTCTTATTTGAGTAAATTACTTATGTTTAACTCAGTTCGGTGTCCTGCGATTGACTCCTTTCCTCATCACCTATACACGGACACTGACACCTCTATCTCTATGGGGGCGCACTGCCAGGAGAGGAGCAGGAAGTTGAACGGAGGAGATGAGGGGGTTCCACCAAGATGAGTCCTCTATCTATCTCTATGGGGGCGCACTGCCAGGAGAGGAGCAGGAAGTTGAACGGAGGAGATGAGGGGGTTCCACCAAGATGAGTCCTCTATCTATCTCTATGGGGACGCACTGCCAGGAGAGGAGCAGGAAGTTGAACGGAGGAGATGAGGGGGTTCCACCAAGATGAGTCCTCTATCTATCTCTATGGGGACGCACTGCCAGGAGAGGAGCAGGAAGTTGAACGGAGGAGATGAGGGGTGGAGCTCCTCTTGTGTAAATAGCCTATAACCAGATAACTACACTACTAGTCACCCTAGGCAAGGGATGGGCATTTTTGATGGGGGTGGGGGCCACAAAAAAACTGGAACTCATCATGAAGGGCTGCAGTGGTTGTAGGTCTGCGTACCCACACCCATACCCCCCCCCCCCCCCCCACCTTGCAAACAAAACATTTTAGCGGCCCCTCTCGTGACAATTATGCAAAAGTGTTAGCGCTAATTTCCTGCAATTCTACACCCTTTGCCATAAGGTATAGAGAACTATACCTTATGACTAGGGGTTTATAACAACAGGTAGTGACTAGGGGTTTATAACAACAGGTAGTGACTAGGTGTTTATAACAACAGGTAGTGACTAGGGGTTTATAACAACAGGTAGTGACTAGGGGTTTATAACAACAGGTAGTGACTAGGGGTTTATAACAACAGGTTGTGACTAGGGGTTTATAACAACAGGTAGTGACTAGGGGTTTATAACAACAGGTAGTGACTAGGGGTTTATAACAACAGGTAGTGACTAGGGGTTTATAACAACAGGTAGTGACTAGGGGTTTATAACAACAGGTAGTGACTAGGGGTTTATAACAACAGGTAGTGACTAGGTGTTTATAACAACAGGTAGTGACTAGGGGTTTATAACAACAGGTAGTGACTAGGGGTTTATAACAACAGGTAGTGACTAGGGGTTTATAACAACAGGTTGTGACTAGGGGTTTATAACAACAGGTAGTGACTAGGGGTTTATAACAACAGGTAGTGACTAGGGGGTTTATAACAACAGGTAGTGACTAGGTGTTTATAACAATAGGTAGTGACTAGGGGTTTATAACAGGTAGTGACTAGGTGTTTATAACAACATGTAGTGACTAGGGGTTTATAACAGGTAGTGACTAGGGGTTTATAACAACAGGTAGTGACTAGGGGTTTATAACAACAGGTAGTGACTAGGGGTTTACAACAGGTAGTGACTAGGGGTTTATAACAACAGGTAGTGACTAGGTGTTTATAACAACAGGTAGTGACTAGGTGTTTATAACAACAGGTAGTGACTAGGGGTTTATAACAACAGGTAGTGACTAGGGGGTTTATAACAACAGGTAGTGACTAGGTGTTTATAACAACAGGTAGTGACTAGGGGTTTATAACAGGTAGTGACTAGGTGTTTATAACAACAGGTAGTGACTAGGGGTTTATAACAGGTAGTGACTAGGTGTTTATAACAACAGGTAGTGACTAGGGGTTTATAACAGGTAGTGACTAGGGGTTTATAACAACAGGTTGTGACTAGGGGTTTATAACAACAGGTAGTGACTAGTGGTTTATAACAACAGGTAGTGACTAGGGGTTTATAACAACAGGTAGTGACTAGGGGGTTTATAACAACAGGTAGTGACTAGGGGTTTATAACAGAGGTAGTGACTAGGGGTTTATAACAACAGAGGTTGTGACTAGGGGTTTATAACAACAGGTAGTGACTAGGGGTTTATAACAACAGGTAGTGACTAGGGGGTTTATAACAACAACAGGTAGTGACTAGGGGTTTATAACAACAGGTAGAGACTAGGGGTTTATAACAGAGGTAGTGACTTGGGGTTTATAACAACAGGTTGTGGTTATGTCACACAATCTATACACACAATCTATATAAACCATATATACACACTCTATATACACCATCTATATACACACACCATCTATATACACACACCATCTATATACACACACCATCTATATACACACAACATCTATATTCACACACCATCTATATTCACACACCATCTATATTCACACACCATCTATATACACCATCTATACACACCATCTATATACACACACCATCTATATACACACTATTTACACCATCTATATACGCCATCTATATACGTCATCTATATACACCATTTATATACACACACCATCTATATACACACACACCATCTATATACACACCATCTATATACACACCATCTATTTACACAATCTATATACACCTTCTATATACACCATCTATATACACCATCTATACACACCGTTTATTTACACCATCTATTTACACCATCTATATACACCATCTATATACACACACCATCTATATACACACACCATCTATATGCACCATCTATATACACCATCTATATACACCATCTATACACACCATCTATATACACACCATCTGTATACACACCATCTATATACACACCATCTATTTACACCATCTATATACACCATCTATATACACCATCTATATACACCATCTATAAACACACACCATCTATATACACACACCATCTACATACACCATCTATATACACACACCATCTATATACAAACACCATCTATATGCACCATCTATATACACACCATCTATATACACACACCATCTATATACACACACCATCTATATACACACACCATCTATATACACACCATCTATATACACACCATCTATATACACACACCATCTATATACACACACACCATCTATATACACACACACCATCTATATACACACACCATCTATATACACCATCTATATACACCATCTATATACACCATCTATATACACACACCATCTATACACACACCATCTATATACACACCATCTATATACACACACCATCTATATACACCAACTATATACACCATCTATATACACCATCTATATACACCATCTATATACACCCACCATCTTTATACACCATCTATATGCACCATCTATATACACCATCTATATACACACACCATCTATATACACCATCTATACACACCATCTATATACACACACCATCTATATACACACACCATCTATATAAACCATCTATATACACCATCTATATACACACACCATCTATATACACCATCTATACACACCATCTATATACACCATCAATATAAACACACCATCTATATACACACACACCATCTATATACACACACCATCTATATACACCATCTATACACACCATCTATATACACCATCAATATAAACACACCATCTATATACACACACCATCTATATACACACACCATCTATATACACCATCTATACACACCATCTATATACACCATCAATATAAACACACCATCTATATACACAATCTATATACACCATCTATATACACACACCATCTATATACACACACCATCTATATATATACACCATCTATATACACCAACTATATACACCATCTATATACACCATCTATATACACCAACTAAATACACCATCTATATACACACACCATCTATATACACACACCATCTATATACACCAACTATATACACCATCTATATACACCATCTATACACACCATCTACACACCAGCCACATAATGCCAGGGTATATCTGGTGGTCTGTCTCCTCATCACTCAGCTACATAATACCAGGGTATATCTGGTGGTCTGTCTCCTCATCACTCAGCCACATCATGCCAGGGTATATCTGGTGGCCTGTCTCCTCATCACTCAGCCACATAATGCCAGGGTATATCTGGTGGCCTGTCTCCTCATCACTCAGCCACATAATGCCAGGGTATATCTGGTGGTCTGTCTCCTCATCACTCAGCCACCAGACCTGTTTCAATACACAGAGGAAATATCCCTGATCGTACCTGTTTCAATACACAGAGGAAATATCCCTGATCGTACCTGTTTCAATACACAGAGGAAATATCCCTGATCGTACCTGTTTCAATACACAGAGGAAATATCCCTGATCGTACCTGTTTCAATACACAGAGGAAATATCCCTGATTGTACCTGTTTCAATACACAGAGGAAATATCCCTGATCGTACCTGTTTCAATACACAGAGGAAATATCCCTGATCGTACCTGTTTCAATACACAGAGGAAATATCCCTGATCTGACCTGTTTCAATACACAGAGGAAATATCCCTGATCGTACCTGTGCACATAGCGATGTCTTGCTTTTAGGTAGGTTATACATAATAGATCTCACACACCAATTCACCCTTAATCAAACAAAAGGTTCTCATTTTGAGTTTATGATTAATCTCCTCCACCATTTTTTTTCTTCATATTTCATCAACAGTTGTTTTTTTAATCATATCTATGTCTCCCTTAATTTGGTTTTCGTACAGATGTTCACAGTCAGACTGTTGAAAAAGGTCAGACATTTCAGTTGCCAAGGCTCCCCCTATAGATAGATCCCATAGAAAAACTGTATTAGCTCTTCTGGCAGTTGACCTACAGTCTATTCCAAAGTCTCACCATCCACACCTTCCATCTCACCTCACAGGGCTCCCAGCCCATGCCCCCAGTTATTGCAAGTATAGGTGCAAACTTGTGGACCCCTAAAAAGTAACATACTGCTCTGTTATGAACATGTTTGTTTTTGAGATACCTCCTAGCAACCCAACACTCCTGCTGAATAGTCCAGAACAGGAGACACGCATGTCTGATACAGTTTGGAATAAGTGGCATAACCAATATCTTTGATTGTTTTTGTTTTTCCTATATTTTCCCCCAAGAGCTCTGCTTGCTGAGTCGGCCAGGGCAGATGTTCCGTATAGAAAGGTAATATGTTCATCAATAAAAACACCCAGATATTTATAAATGCTAGTAAACTCCAGAATGTCTTCACCAAAAACAAAACTGAAAAACACTTCTCATAGTATCTTTTCTAAAAGTAATTATCTGTGTTTAAGTCTGGTTGATCATGAGTCTCCATCTTTTACACCAAGTCATTATCTGTGTTTTAGTCTGGTTGATCCTGAGTCTCCATCTTTTACACCAAGTCATTATCTGTGTTTTAGTCTGGTTGATCCTGTCTCCATCTTTTACACCAAGTCATTATGTGTGTTTTAGTCTGGTTGATCCTGAGTCTCCACCTTTTACACCAAGTCATTATCTGTGTTTTAGTCTGATTGATCATGAGTCTCCACCTTCTACACCAAGTCATTATCTGTGTTTTAGTCTGGTTGATTATGAGCCTCCATCTTTTACACCAAGTCATTATCTGTGTTTTAGTCTGGTTGATTATGAGCCTCCATCTTTTACACCAACAGACTGGACATAATAACAAGTTCTGCAGGTCTTGTTCAGTTCCTGCCATCAAAATAATATCATCAGCATATAAAAGTGTACTTAGCCTTTCAACATCATATCTTACTCTAATATTTAACTGTTTAATTTCTTTTGCCAAATCATTTATTAACAAAGCAAACAAAGTCGGTGGTAAGGCGTCTCCTTGTTTTACACCCGAGGGTGTGTGGGGAAACCAATCTGTACGATATTCATTAATCACGCACACAGGCAATTGGTACTTTGTAAAGAGACTGGATTGGTTGAGAAAATTTCCCATCAACCCCCTGTCTTTAACAAACTATAGGCTAAAACAAATCTCTATTTACAAAATCAAAAGCTTTCTGGAAAAAAACGAAACATGCAAAAGTAGGCTTGTCTAGAAATACAGACTGAAGAACGATAACCACGCAAAGCCCTCACAATTGTACACAAAATATGTATTCGTTACAGGGGTTACACTGAAAATGTATGTTTTTTATTTATTTATCTAGGCAAGTCAGTTATGAACAAATTCTTATTTACAATGATGGCCTAGGAACAGTGGCCTTGTTCAGGGGCAGAAAGACAGATTTTTACCTCGTCAGCTCAGGGGTTTGATCTTGCAACCTTTTGGTTACTAGTCCAACGCTCTAACCACTAGGGCACCTGCCGCCATTTTATGTAATAAAAGGAGTACATCAACATCAACATCATTACCCGGTCAGTAATTCTGCCATGATGACTACAAGATTTAGATAGATGGCTAAACTAACTTACCTAGCAATCTATAAAATGTCAACTGACATGGCTAATTGAGTGACTGTCAGTGACTGACATAACAAGAGGAAACTGCTGATGCCCAACCGTGTCTAAATGATACCTGGTGTATTATACTATCCTAACGAACAGGAAGTTGAGACCACGCCGGACTTCCTTCAAAATATATATATTTTTTTATAAAAAAACGAACAAAAACAGAGCAGAACAGATCAGAACAGATCAGAACCCAGCCACAGCCAATCAGAACCCAGCCACAGCAGATCAGAACCCAGCCACAGCAGATCAGAACTCAGCCACAGCTGATCAGAACCCAGACACAGCAGATCAGAACCCAGCCACAACAGATCAGAACCCAGACACAGCAGATCAGACCAGAACCCAGCCACATCCGATCAGAACCCAGCCACAGCAGATCAGAACCCAGCCACAGCCGATCAGAACCCAGCCACACCCGATCAGAACCCAGCCACAGCAGATCAGAACCCAGCCACAGCAGATCAGAACCCAGCTACAACAGATCAGAACCCAGCCACAACCGATCAGAACCCAGCCACAGCAGCAGGACATCTGACAGAGCCTCAGAGTTTGAGCCAGGTGGTTTCAGCTGAGCCAAAATACAATTGTTCCACTTTTTACTTATTTTCTTTGTGTGCACCAGATGCTATCCATTTCATTCCAGTTATTTTTAGCGGAGCTGCTTGGCAGTCATGTTTCACCTCAGCTTTAACAGGGCAGAGGAGGGAGAGTGGCTCTGACAGGTCAACATGAGGTGAGCAGGAAGGTTATCCAAAAACCTGCAGAACAGCACAGAGCATAGTCTGGTTTCAGCTCTCAGAGAAGTCAAACCACAGCTCTGAGAGTTTTACAGAATGAAAGAAAAAAGGCAGATAGGCAGACAGGCGGACAGGCGGACAGACAGACAGGCAGGCAGACAGGCAGTGTGTGTGTTTAACACAGTAGGGAAGGGAAGGGAGTCCTTCATACTGACAACAGGCTGTATGGTTCATTCATACTGACCACAACATATCATCAGGCTGTATGGGTCATTCATACTGACCACAACATGTCATCAGGCTGTATGGTTCATTCATACTGACCACAGCATGTCATCAGGCTGTATGGTTCATTCATACTGACCACAACATATCATCAGGCTGTATGGTTCATTCATACTGACCACAACATGACATCAGGCTGTATGGTTCATTCATACTGACCACAACATATCATCAAGCTGTATGGTTCATTCATACTGACCACAGCATGACATCAGGCTGTATGGTTCATTCATACTGACCACAACATATCATCAGGCTGTATGGTTCATTCATACTGACCACAACATGTCACCAGGCTGTATGGTTCATTCATACTGACCACAACATGACATCAGGCTGTATGGTTCATTCCCAGATGTTTTTAAATAGAGGAAGGGAAGGAATAGACATTAATTACATAAAACATAAATTCCATAAAGGAAATGAACTAGAGTGCTCAGCACCCCATGTGTTAATGTTAAGCAATGAATTGAACGATTGTGTTCCACAGAGGTAAAACCCACGGCAGTATGAATACATGTTGATTCAATGTGTTCAACTTGTGCCCAGAAGAAAGAATACAGTACTAGTATATTTGTAAAAATTTCACATCCAGTCATGGAATATTTAAAGGATTACTTTCTGCAGGCTTTTTGATAGTATACTTTCCCATTTCCTCCCTGACCTCCGCTGCCCTCTCAGACACACACACGAATGGACGCATGCATGGGCACACACACTCGTACACACACAACATACACACACACAAACGCACACACATACACGGGCGCAGAATAAGTTAGAGGAAAAACAAAAAGAAATGGAGGAACTTATTCAAAAAAGATCAAGTGTAATATATTTTAAAAATAAAGCGAAATGGATGGAATATGGGGGAAAATGCACCAAATTATTTTTTAATCTTCAACATAGAAATGATAAATTTACTGAAACTTGTTACAAATGACGGCGTCACCCATGATTCAGCAAACTATATTTTGATAGAGGAAGCACAGTATTTTAAGCATGTGTTTTTGTTTCAGTCTCCTCCATCTCCGGTAACTCAAGCTAATTGTATGGATTTGTTTCCTATTAATATTGTAAAATTAACAGCCGTACAGAAAGACTCATGTGAAGGTAAAATTACAGAGGAGGAACTTCTTGATGCAATCAAGGCCTTTAAATCCGGGAAAACTCCAGGGCTGGATGGCATACCAGTGGAAGGATACCAAACTTTTTCTTTTACATATTCAGTGGAACATTATTAGCAGTTTTTAACCACTCCTATAAAAATGATAGATTATCAGATACTCAACAAGAAGGTCGGATTTCATTATTACTGAAACAGGATCCAAGTGGTAAATATAAAGATCCAGTCCATTTAAAAAAATTGGAGGCCTCGTACACTTCAGTTCTGTAACGCAAAAATTCTAGCATAGTGCATAGCGCATAGAATTTAAAAGGTATTGTCAGATATTATTCAACCTAATCAGACATGGGTTTTTTTACCTGGACGATACATTGGAGATAATATAAGATAAGTACCGGAAACAACAGAACACTATGAAAAATCTGGGAAACCAGGCCTGGTATTCATAGCTGACTTTGAAAACGCTTTTGATAAAGTATGACTGGAAGTTATATATAAATGCCTGGAATATTTATATTTTGGAGAATCCTTTATACAATGGCTTAAAGTTAACGTATAATAATCCTAGGTGTAAAATAATAAATAATGGCTACATCTCAGAAAGTATTAAACTGTCAAGAGGAGTAAAACAAGGTTGTCCGCTATCGGCATATCTATTTATTATGGAAATGTTAGCTGTTAAAATCAGATCCAACTATAATATTAAGGGGTTAGAAATCCAAGGCTTAAAAACAAAGGTGTCATTGTACGCTGATGATTCATGTTTTCTTTTAAATCCCCAATTAGAATCCCTCCACAGCCTCATAGAGGATCTAGATACTTTTTCTAGCCTCTCTGGATTACAACCAAATTATGATGTGTATTATATTACGTATTGGATCAGAAAAAAAATAAAAATTTTACATTACCGTGTAGTTTACCAATAAAATGGTCTGACGGTGATGTGGACATACTCAGTATTCATATCCCAAAAGAAATGATCTCACTGCAATACATTGTTATATAAAGTTAGCAAAAATAGATAAGATCTTGCTACTGTGGAAAGGAAAATACATGTCTATTTGTGAAAAAATCACAATGATTAACTCTTTAGTCATATCCCCTTATGGCCTGTTTGTTAAATTATATGAGCAAAAAATATTCCATTTTATTTGGAACGGCAACCCAGACAAAATTAAACAGGCCTATTTATATAATGAATATGAATTCGGAGGGCAGAAATGAATAAATATTAATGCATTAGACGTCTCACTAAAGGCTTCAGTCATACAAAAGTTATACTTATACTTAAATCCCAAACTGGTTCTCTAGCAGATTAGGAAGAATGTCTCACCCCATGTTCAAGAATGACCTTTTTCCCTTTTTTTTAGATTACAACCTCTCACTTTCGGTTATTTGAAAATGAAACAATCTCAAAAAATATCGCTATTTTTTAAAAAAGGGATCGAAAAGTGCAATTTTTGTTTAAATCAATCAAAAAAGAAAAAAAGAAATAATACAACAAATATTGTGGTTAAACTCAGATATACTAATTGATACAAAAAGAATAATAATAATACAAAAAAGTATAATCTGTAAATTATTTCATAAATAGGGCTGGTGGAGTTATGTCACACATGCATCTAACAAAAATATATGTAAATGTCTGCTCTACTCAAAATTACAACCAGCAATCAAGGATCTCTCTGTACTTTGCTCCATTCATCTTTGCCTCAATCCTGACTAGTCTCCCAGTCCCTGCCTCTGAAAAATATCCTCACAGCATGATGCTGCCACCACTGTGCTTCACCGCAGGGATAGTGCCAGGTTAGCAAAACATTTATAAAAACCTGTTTTCACTTTGTCATTATGGGGTATCGTGTGTAGATTGATTAGGAAAAACATCTATTTAATACATTTTAGAATAAGGCTGTAACGTAACAAAATGTAGAAAAAGTCTGAATACTTTCCGCTTTCTGAATGCACTGTAGCTTGTTTTTTGGTCGCAGGTCCAGAAATGGCTGAAGAATTGCAACATTTACCTGGAGCTAACTCTGCAATTAGCACTGCTGGGTGATTTGAAAAGTCATAGTCTTCAATTAATAATATAATAACACTTTTAGGAACATTGTTTATCCTTAATTTACAATCTGTAGAAACTATGAGAATACAAAGGTTCAGAACTTTTGTGAAACATCACAGCACAGCACAGGCAAATTATATATATAAAAATGGATGTGTTAAGATATAGATGGGAGGGATTGAGTGGAGCTGAAGGGTGGGACTAAAAACAACAAGATAACTAATGTAAAATACACTGTGTCCATAAAATGTATATAGGTTCAGAACATTTATGAAATAGCACAGTTAAAACCTCTTACATCTAGACGTTCCGCTAGCGGAACACCGCTCCAATATCCAGTGATAGGGCGTGGCGCGAAATACAAACTCCTCGAAAATCCGAATACTTCCATTTTTCAAACATATGACTATTTTACACCATTTTAAAGACAAGACTCTCCTTTATCTAACCACACTGTCCGATTTCAAAAAGACTTTACAACGAAAGCAAAACATTAGATTATGTCAGGAGAGTACCCAGCCAGAAATAATCAGACACCCATTTTTTAAGCTAGCATATAATGTCACAAAAACCAAAACCACAGTTAAATTCAGCACTAACCTTTGATGATCTTCATCAGATGACACTCCTAGGACATTATGTTATACAATACATGCATGTTTTGTTCAATCAAGTTCATATTTATATCAAAAACCAGCTTTTTACATTAGCATGTGACGTTCAGAACTAGCATTCCCACCGAACACTTCCGGTGAATTTACTAAATTATTCACGATAAACGTTCACAAAAAACATAATTATTTTAAGAATTATAGATACAGAACTCCTTTATGCAATCGCGGTGCCCGATTTTAAAATAGCTTTTCGGTGAAAGCACATTTTGCAATATTCTGAGTAGATAGCTCGCCATCACAGGCTAGCAATTTTGACACCCACCAAGTTTGGTACTCACCAAACTCAGATTTACTGTAAGAAAAATTGGATTACATTTGCTGTTCTTTGTCAGAATGCACTCCCAGGACTTCTACTTCAACAACAAATGTTGGTTTGGTTCCAAATAATCCATAGTTATATCCAAATAGCGGCGTTTTGTTTGTGTGTTCAAGACACTATCCGAAGGGTAACGAAGGGTATCGGCACGGACGCGTATCATGACAAAAAAATTCAAAATATTCCATTACCGTACTTCGAAGCATGTCAAACGCTGTTTAAAATCAATTTTTATGCGATTTTTCTCGTAAAAAAGCGATAATATTCCGACCGGGAGTCGTTGTTTTCGTTCAAAGACTCAAAATCTAAAATGGACTCTTCACGTGCACGCGTGCACCCGTCTCTATGTTCTCAGATCGACCACTTACCAAATGCGCTACTGTTTTTCAGCCAGAGACTGCAAAGTCATCATTCAACGTTCTGGCGCCTTCTGAGAGCCTATGGGAGCCTTAGAAAATGTCACGTTACAGCAGAGATCCTTTGTTTTGGATAGAGATGACAAAGAAGGCCAAGAAATGGTCAGACAGGGTACTTCCTGTACAGAATCTTCTCAGGTTTTGGCCTGCCATTTGAGTTCTGTTATACTCACAGACACCATTCAAACAGTTTTAGAAACTTTGGAGTGTTTTCAATACAAAGCTACTAATTATATGAATATTCTAGTTTCTGGGCAGGAGTAATTACCAGATTAAATCGGGTACGTTTTTTATCCGGCCGTGAAAATACTGCCCCCTATCCATAACAAGTTAAAAATATATGGCAAATAGAAATCAAACTGGATGGTCTTCAGAGCTAGATGGGAGAGGTAGAGTGTAGATGAAGCATGAGACTGGATGGTCTTCAGAGCTAGATGGGAGAGGCCGAAGGTAGATGAAGAATGGGATAATAAACAAACAAAAGATTCCTATTGTAAAATACATTGTGTCCGTATGTAACGACTTTCGTCGGAAGGAGTGGACCAAAGCGCAGCGTGGTAAGTGCTCATGATTTATTAAACAAAGAAACACTCGAACAAAAATAACAAAACGAAAAGCCAACAGTTCCGTCAGGTACAAAATACAAAACAGAAAACAACTACCCACAAACACAGGTGGGGAAAAAGGCTGCCTAAGTATGATTCCCAATCAGAGACAACGATAGACAGCTGCCTCTGATTGGAAACCATACTCGGCCAAAACAAAGAAATAAAATGCATAGAATGCCCACCCCACATCACACCCTGACCTAACCAAACAGAGAAAAAACCCAGCTCTCTAAGGTCAGGGCGTGACACCGTAAAATGTTTATAGTATGTATGTAAAATGTATATAATATGTATAAGCTGGAAGTAGAAGCTTAAGTGTTGTTGTTCATTAGTTTACTCCAATTAGGGGAGGTGGGAAGGTTAGGGGAACATAATAAAGGAAAATATACTTAAATATATATGTATATATACTGTACCTATCACAAGTTTGGACACACCTACTCATTCATGGGTTTTTCTTTATTTTTACTATTTTCTACATTGTAGAATAATAGTGAAAACATCAAAACTATGAAGAAACACACATGGAATCATGTAGTAACCAAAAAAGTGTTAAAGAAATCAAAATATATTTTAGATTTTAGATTCTTCAAAGAAGGCGCCCTTTGCCTTGATGACAGCTTTGCACACTCTTGGCATTCTCTCAACCAGCTTCACCTGTAATGCTTTTCCTACAGTTTTGAAGAAGTTCCCGCATATGCTGAGCATTTGTTGGCTGCTTTTCCTTCACTCTGCGATCCAACTCATCCCAAACCATCTCAATTGGGTTGAGGTCCGTTGATTTTGGAGGCCAGGTCATCGGATGCAGCACTCCATCACTCTCCTTCTTGGTCAAAGAGCCCTTAAACAGCCTCGAGGTGTGTTGGGTCATTGTGCTGTTGAAAAACAAATGATAGTCCCACTAAGCGCAAACCAGATGGGATGGCGTATCACTGCAGAATGCTCTGATAGCCATGCTGGCTAAGTGTTCCTTGAATTCTAAATAAATCACTGACAGTGTAACCAGGAATTCACCCCACACCTCGTCCTCCATCCCTCACGTTGGGAACCGATCTAGGCAAACCTGGCTTCGGGACAAGACTCTGAAAATCCTTGAAAGGCCCAGCCAGAGCCCGGACTTGAGCCCGATCTAACATCTCTGGAGAGACCTGAAAATAGCTGTGCAGCAAAGCTCCCCATCCAACCTGACAGAGCTTGAGAGGATCTGCAGAGAGGAATGGGAGAAATTCCTCAAATTCAGGTGTGCCAAGCTTGTAGCATCATACCCAAGAAGACTCGAGGCTATAATCGCTGCCAAAGGTGCTTCAACAAAGTACTGAGTAAAGGGTCTGAATACTTATGTAAATGTGATGTGATGTTTTTTATTTGTAATAAATGTGCAAACATTTTTAAAAACCTGTTTTCGCTTTGTCATTATGAGATATTGTGTGTAGATTAATGAGGGCAAAAAACAATTTAATCAATTTTAGAATAAGGCTGTAACGTAACAAAATGTGGAAAAAGTAAAGTGGTCTGAATACTTTCTGAATGCACATATACTGTGTATATATATATATATTTTTTTTTAAAACAATGTATGGGGGTTTGGAAATGATGCAGACAATTACATTGATGAAAGGTGAAATCTATCTGCAATATTAAAGCTGATCTACCCCCTAAAAAAAATCAAAACACTTTCATTGGTGTCTTAAAAAAGACCTCGTCTCTGTCTGACCACCTCTACAGGGAGATTGTTTCCTTGAGGATTGGAGGAGAGTTGGAGAGGCTGAAGTCGTCCTGTCTTGATGGTGAACTCGGCCTTCCTGGTCCTGATGGCGGGAAATGAGATGGAGTCTGGTAGGCTCTCCAGTCCAGAGCCTGATTCCACTGGACTCTCTGCATACAGAAAAGGACAATGGAGAGATAGAGTCTCACTCTATCGCCTTGACCCAATCAATACTATTATGCAAATCATGTCTTCCAGAATCAAAAACCCCTCCCTCTTTACTGTGGATGCCAATCATGTCTTCCAGAATCAAAAACCCCTCCCACTTTACCGTGGATGCCAATCATATGTTCCAGAATCAGAACTCTCTCTGCCAGGATCTTGAGAGCTTCCCTCAGCTGCTGCACTCCTTCAGCGCCCCCCTGAGAGACAGACAGAGACAGACAGAGACAGACACTCCTTCAGCACCCCCCTGAGAGACAGACAGAGACAGACACTCCTTCAGCGCCCCCCTGAGAGACAGACAGAGACAGACACTCCTTCAGCGCCCCCCTGAGAGACAGACAGAGACAGACAGAGACAGACACTCCTTCAGCACCCCCCTGAGAGACAGACAGAGACAGACACTCCTTCAGCGCCCCTCTGAGAGACAGACAGAGACAGACACTCCTTCAGCGCCCCCCTGAGAGACAGACAGAGACAGACACTCCTTCAGCGCCCCCCTGAGAGACAGACAGACACTCCTTCAGCTCCACCCTGAGAGACAGACAGAGACAAACACTCCTTCAGCGCCCCTCTGAGAGACAGACAGACAGACACTCCTTCAGCGCCCCCCTGAGAGACAGACAGACAGACACTCCTTCAGCACCCCCCTGAGAGACAGACAGAGACAGACACTCCTTCAGCACCCCCCTGAGAGACAGACAGACAGACACTCCTTCAGCGCCCCCCTGAGAGACAGACAGACAGACACTCCTTCAAGACAGACAGACAGACAGACACTCCTTCAGCACCCCCCTGAGAGACAGACAGACAGACACTCCTTCAGTGCCCCCCTGAGAGACAGACAGACAGACACTCCTTCAGCGCCCCCCTGAGAGACAGACAGAGACAGACAGACAGACAGACAGAGACAGACACTCCCTCAGTTCACCCTCTGAGAGACAGACAGACACTCCCTCAGTTCCCTCTCTGAGAGACAGACAGAGACAGACACCTCCATGGGCAAAAAGAGCCATAAATACATAATGCAGTGCATACCTCAGGTAAACCCTCTCCTGGATCTCCCTTCTGCCCAGACTGCCCCTGTAAACACATTGACACATACATTATCATTACAAAACGAATTGCAAAAATCACTGAAGTTGGAGACTTATATCTCCCTCACTAACTTTAAGCATCAGCTGTCAGAGCAGCTTACCGATCGCTGCAGCTGTACACAGCACATCTGTAAAAAGCCCATCCAACCAACTACCTACTTCATCCCCATATTTGTTTTGTTTTTCTGCTCTTTTGCACACCAGTATTTCTACTTGCACATCCTCATGTGCACATCTATCACTCCAGTGTTAATTTGCTAAATTGTAATTATTTCGCCACTATGGCCTATTTATTTGCCTTACCTCCATACTTAATTTGCACACACTGTACACAGATTTTTCTATTGTATTATTGACTGTATGTTTGTTTATTCCATCTGTAACACTGTGTTGTTGTTTGTGTCGCACTGCTTTGTTTTATCTTGGCCAGGTCGCAGTTGTAAATGAGAACTTGTTCTCAACTGGCCTACCTGGTTAAATAAAGGACTTGTTCTCAACTGGCCTACCTGGTTAAATAAAGGACTTGTTCTCAACTAGCCTACCTGGTTAAATAAAGGACTTGTTCTCAACTGGCCTACCTGGTTAAATAAAGGACTTGTTCTCAACTGGCCTACCTGGTTAAATAAAGGACTTGTTCTCAACTGGTCTACCTGGTTAAATAAAGGTAAAATAAATAAAATAACAGAGGCAACAAACATAGACTATCCTACCTACAATATGCATAACGTCTGAATACGGCGTGAAATACTATGTTCAAGACTAGGAGGTCAAATCCATGTGTGTGTGTGTGTGTTTATGTGTGTGTGCGTGTGTGTGTGCAAGTGTGCCAGGGTTTACCGTTAGGAAAATGTGACGCCAGACAACGTGACTGGGAAGATTTAAATTTACCAGCCATTTGAGAAATGTACCGGACCCATCTGCATTGGATGCATCACCTATTAGGGCATCCATCCACTGTGCTCAGAATAACAGTATTCACAGATATATAGTAACGCATCTTAGCAGAACATGCAACTCATGTAATAAAGCAGCCAATATTAACCTGGGAAAACACCATTCTAAACAGCACACCTGGGGAAACACCATTCTAAACAGACCTGGGGAAACACCATTCTAAACAGAACACCTGAGAAAACACCATTCTAAACAGAACACCTGGGAAAACACCATTCTAAACAGACCTGGGAAAACACCATTCTAAACAGACCTGGGAAAACACCATTCTAAACAGAACACCTGGGGAAACACCATTCTAAACAGAACACCTGGGAAACACCATTCTAAACAGAACACCTGGGGAAACACCATTCTAAACAGAACACCTGGGGAAACACCATTCTAAACAGAACACCTGGGGAAACACCATTCTAAACAGAACACCTGGGGAAACACCATTCTAAACAGAACACCTGGGGAAACACCATTCTAAACAGAACACCTGGGGAAACACCATTCTAAACAGAACACCTGGGGAAACACCATTCTAAACAGAACACCTGGGAAAACACCATTCTAAACAGAACACCAGGGACAACACCATTCTAAACAGAACACCTGGGGAAACACCATTCTAAACAGAACACCTGGGGAAACACCATTCTAAACAGGGCACCTGGGAAAACACCATTCTAAACAGAACACCTGGGAAACCACCATTCTAGACAGAACACCTGGGGAAACACCATTCTAAACAGAACACCTGGGAAACCACCATTCTAAACAGAACACCTGGGGAAACACCATTCTAAACAGACCACCTGGGGAAACACCATTCTAAACAGACCTGGGGAAACACCATTCTAAACAGACCACCTGGGGAAACACCATTCTAAACAGAACACCTGGGGAAACACCATTCTAAACAGAACACCTGGGAAAACACCATTCTAAACAGAACACCTGGGGAAACACCATTCTAAACAGAACACCTGGGAAAACACCATTCTAAACAGACCTGGGGAAACACCATTCTAAACAGACCTGGGGAAACACCATTCTAAACAGACCACTTGAGAAAACACCATTCTAAACAGAACACCTGAGAAAACACCATTCTAAACAGACCACCTGAGAAAACACCATTCTAAACAGAACACCTGGGAAAACACCATTCTAAACAGAACACCTGGGGAAACACCATTCTAAACAGACCTGGGAAAACATCATTCTAAACAGAACACCTGGGGAAACACCATTCTAAACAGAACACCTGGGAAACACCATTCTAAACAGAACACCTGGGGAAACACCATTCTAAACAGAACACCTGGGAAACACCATTCTAAATAGAACACCTGGGAAACACCATTCTAAACAGAACACCTGGGAAAACACCATTCTAAACAGAACACCTGGGGAAACACCATTCTAAACAGAACACCTGGGGAAAACACCATTCTAAACAGAACACCTGGGGAAACACCATTCTAAACAGATCACCTGGGGAAACACCATTCTAAACAGAACACCTGGGGAAAACACCATTCTAAACAGAACACCTGGGGAAACACCATTCTAAACAGAACACCTGGGGAAACACCATTCTAAACAGAACACCTGGGGAAAACACCATTCTAAACAGAACACCTGGGGAAACACCATCCTAAACAGAACACCTGGGGAAACACCATTCTAAACAGAACACCTGGGGAAAACACCATTCTAAACAGAACACCTGGGGAAACACCATTCTAAACAGAACACCTGGGGAAAACACCATTCTAAATAGAACACATGATAGCGGTTCCATATGTGACAATGGAGAAAATCGCTGTTAGAAACGTAGAAAGAGGGGCAATCTAAAGATGCAAACACTAGGATGGGAGAGAAATACTGGTTAAGTTGATATGAAAACAATAGAACAGGACAGAAATGGTATAGCGGTGGGTCCGATAGTTAAGAAAATTGAAATAAAATTGTCAAATTTATATAATTACTCCTGTATATACAGAAATAAATACAATCATTCAAGCATGACTTAGACACAAAGGATTTTCTTTTTTTGCTGTGGATTATTTCAAATCATAAGCTTGTAGGCCTCTGCCTATTTGGGAAGCACGCAATTTGGGCAGCTTGCTTTGCAATAGGCCTAGCTGATTATTGAGTTGCGGCTGTCAGTGAAAAACATTTAAAATATGTGTGACGATAATGTGTCTTGAGTATAATTTCAAATGTTGAGACAACAAGAAGGGGAGGGGTGTGTGGCGAAGATATAGGCAAGTCTCTGTCAAGAATGGCTCAGCTGTCTCCAGCCAATTCTTGCACCTTCATTGTACGAATTGTTTGTCCTTTTATTTTTTTAATATAAATTCCCCGTTACATATGTCACCAGTAATAAATGTACTTTCAATCCCCGTCATTTGCTTACTCTATTATCTGTTAATACATGCATTTTCAGAGTTCACAGCCTGTTAAACGTTTGGTTTATTTTGTTAGGTTCTGACAAACAGAGTAAACTCAGACAACTAGTAAAAGCTCAAACCAAGGATATTCACCCACTGGGTCAAACAGCTGCAAAGACAAAGACATTTTTACACAAGCACATATATTTATACCTTCCTCCTATGCTGAGTCGACTCCTTGTACCTAGAAAAGCCAATACATCTCTGTTACTAGTCAGGAACTTAATTGGTTCCTCTCACTGGTTTAGTCATGGCACTGCCTCATTTAAAATATATATATTTTTTTATTTCACCTTTATTTAACCAGGTAGGCTAGTTGAGAACAAGTTCTCATTTACAACTGCGACCTGGCCAAGATAAAGCAAAGCAGTTCGACACATACAACAACAGAGTTACACATGGAATAAACAAACATACAGTCAACGATACAATAGAAAAAAATCTATATACAGTGAGTGCAAATGAGGTAGGATCACGGAGGTAAGGCAATGAATAGGCCATAGTGGATAAATAATTACAATATAGCAATTAAACACTGGCGTGATAAATGTGCAGAAGATGAGTGTGCAAGTAGAGATACTGGGGTGCAAAGGAGCAAAATAAATAAAATAAATAACAGTATGGGGATGAGGTAGTTGGATGGGTTATTTACAGATGGGCTGTGTACAGGTGCAGTGATCTGTGAGCTGCTCTGACAGCTGGTGCTTAAAGCTAGTGAGGGAGGTAAGAGTCTCCAGCTTCAATGATTTTTACAATTCGTTCCAGTCATTGGCAGCAGAGAACTGGAAGGAAAGGCGGCCAAAAGAGGAATTGGCTTTGGGGGTGACCAGTGAAATATACCTGCTGGAGCGCGTGCTACTGGTGGGTGCTGCTATGGTGACCAGCAAGCTGAGATAAGGCGGAGCTTTACCTAGCAAAGACTTATAGATGACCTGGAGCCAGTGGGTTTGGCGACGAATATGAAGCGAGGGCCAACCAACGAGAGCGTACAGGTCGCAATGGTGGGTAGTATATGGTGCTTTGGTGACAAAACGGATGGCACTGTGATAGACTGTATCCAATTTGCTAAGTAGAGTGTTGGAGGCTATTTTGTAAATGACATTGCCGAAGTCTAAGGATCGGTAGGATAGTCAGTTTTACGAGGGTATGTTTGGCAGAATGAGTGAAGGAGGCTTTGTTGCGGAATAGGAAGCCGATTCTAGATTTAATTTTGGATTGGAGATGTTTAATGTGAGTCTGGAAGGAGAGTTTACAGTCTAACCAGACACCTAGGTATTTGTAGTTGTCCACATTCTAAGGCAGAACCGTCCAGAGTAGTGATGCTGGACGGGCGGGCAGGTGTGGGCAGCGATCGTTTGAAGAGCATGCATTAAGTTTTACTTGCATTTAAGAGCAGTTGGAGGCCACGGAAGGAGAGTTGTATGGCATTGAAGCTCATCTGGAGGGTTGTTAACGCAGTGTCCAAAGAAGGGCCAGAAGTATGCAGAATGGTGTCGTCTAGCTAGGCCCTACAGAGACTATTTGTGTTCTAGAAGAGGCTTGACTCCTTAAAAGGAGTTATATAAATATATATATATTTTGGGGATAAATATATAAACATATACATATATACATATATACATATATATATATATATACATATATATACATATATATACATATATACACATATATACACATATATACACATATATATATATATAAATATATATATATACATATACATATTATACAACTTTTGAATTTAATATGATGACATTGCAGAGAGAAAATTATAGTTTGAAAGCTCTTGGTGAACAAATAAAGACCTTAAAAGGAGAAATTCAACTATTGCAGCAGGAGACACGGGCGAAAAAGTCAGATGTGACCCCCCCCACCTGTGGCCTCTCTGTTCTCCCAATCTATCCTCACTGAGTTGTGCAAGGCAGATCAGGTTTCAAGCGACTGGTCAGCACTGCCTGTCTTTGAGTCAACAGATACTGACAGCAGTGACAAACGATGTCTTAAAGCCGACCAGAACACAGGCTGTGAAAGGAAAGCAAAGACAAACCTCTAGAGAAAATAATCACACATAAATCAGCATCTCCAAAACAGTTGGATTGAATGGTCAAAAACCTTTTTTAAGCGTCTACGAGACGTGGTTATCAGAGTAGCTCAGGTTCCGAGTGAAACCAACAACATTATTCATTCAGTAAAAGAGAAACCTGGCGTATGTCATTATTTCTAGTCACTGGCAACGAGAATGTCGGGAAAAGAAAACCGTGATTTTATAAGAAGTGGTCAGGAGAAGAAGGGTCCATCTAAGGGAAAATGTAAACAAGACAACATCCCCAATGACACAATGTTGGTGCAGAAATTTAAGAAGCTCTCTCCGGCTCAGCAGCAGAGTTTTCTGGATGCTGTGGAGGTAAACTAATAGGGATCTTACGTCCCATCTCAGCTGGTGTACATATGAAATCGGATGGAATATACGTGAACATTATGGTTAATAACAACTTTGCAGTAGATTTTTTTAGTAGATACGGGCGCTGAAGTCACTGTATTGCCCATATCTTATGCAAAACATATGTGTCCTGAGTACACAGGCAAGAAGATGAGAGCAATAGGAGTAGGGGTGGGGTGTGGGGGGGACAGATATGAACAAACCAAACCATTATCAATTTATATTGGTCCAATGAAGATTGATGCAGGAATCTACAGTTCAGAACCATGCTATTTGGACTACGAAGAAAAATGTGTGTGGAACTTATGGATATGGAACCAGTGGAACCAGTGGAACCAGTGTGGAACCAGTGTGCCTGACAGGTGTTTCCCCACCTTGCGGCACAAAACAATATCCCATTAGCCAGGAAGCTATGAACGTTACTAAAGCAGTGAGTAAAGATCTATGGGACATGGGTATAGTTGAAAAGACACCATGTAATCCAGCTACTCCGATGTATCCTACAGATACCACATTACTTGAACACGACTGTTGTGAGTTGGTTTTGGATCAGCTCTCTGATGGGTTTATAGAGTCATCCGTTGGAAAACCCTGAGTTTATCTTATACCCAGACGGTTCAAGTATTGTGGAGAGGGGGGGGGGGGGGGGCGGGCTGGGCATGAATTGTTACTATAGTTACTACAATGGACAATGTGATAATACCAGGCACGTTAGATTTGAGAAAAACAGACGTTTACAACTCTCTAATGGGGAATAACTCCCGAGGGGGGACGTGACGTAGTGGCAGGACAGTGGGTGATGAGAAACAAAATATGTGACAGACACATTAGGGCCAAAATGGGAAGGTCCTTATCAAGTTTTGCTCATAACGAAGTCAGCAGTAAAAGTTCAGGGAAAATCCTTTTTTTGTCCATTTTTGATGACAAAGCGGCGCCTGGAGAATAAAGAACTGATTGATTAGCAATCGGGGGGCCAATCACCGAGTGAAGAAGCACAGTAAGATGATCAGAATCTGATAAGCTTCTATGTTGTGTACAGCAGTCATCATACTAGGGATATCTAGGTGAAATATCCAACATTTTCCTGAAAATTGGGACACGCTTACTTAGGAAAATCTATGTGAAAAATCAATTTCTCTTGAAACCAGGACATGTTACTTTCCCTTTTTGGTTTCCTTTGTTACAGGTTATGAGAATCTATCGTCTGAGGCTGCAGTAACATCCCTTGACTTTACCTGAAACAATACAAGATCACCGGTGCAGTGCAACCAGTGAAACGGAAGAAGAATTCCTCATTACCGGCAGACTGTCAGAACATCATGTCTAATAGTTATCTATGGGACTGATACCAGAGCTGGTCATGTCTAATAGTTATCTATGGGACTGATACCAGAGCTGGTCATGTCTAATAGTTATCTATGGGACTGATACCAGAGCTGGTCATGTCTAATAGTTATCTATGGGACTGATACCAGAGCTGGTCATGTCTAATAGTTATCTATGGGACTGATACCAGAGCTGGTCATGTCTAATAGTTATCTATGGGACTGATACCAGAGCTGGTCATGTCTAATAGTTATCTATGGGACTGATACCAGAGCTGGTCATGTCTAATAGTTATCTATGGGACTGATACCAGAGCTGGTCATGTCTAATAGTTATCTATGGGACTGATACCAGAGCTGGTCATGTCTAATAGTTATCTATGGGACTGATACCAGAGCTGGTCATGTCTAATAGTTATCTATGGGACTGATACCAGAGCTGGTCATGTCTAATAGTTATCTATGGGACTGATACCAGAGCTGGTCATGTCTAATAGTTATCTATGGGACTGATACCAGAGCTGGTCATGTCTAATAGTTATCTATGGGACTGATACCAGAGCTGGTCATGTCTAATAGTTATCTATGGGACTGATACCAGAGCTGGTCATGTCTAATAGTTATCTATGGGACTGATACCAGAGCTGGTCATGTCTAATAGTTATCTATGGGACTGATACCAGAGCTGGTCATGTCTAATAGTTATCTATGGGACTGATACCAGAGCTGGTCATGTCTAATAGTTATCTATGGGACTGATACCAGAGCTGGTCATGTCTAATAGTTATCTATGGGACTGATACCAGAGCTGGTCATGTCTAATAGTTATCTATGGGACTGATACCAGAGCTGGTCATGTCTAATAGTTATCTATGGGACTGATACCAGAGCTGGTCATGTCTAATAGTTATCTATGGGACTGATACCAGAGCTGGTCATGTCTAATAGTTATCTATGGGACTGATACCAGAGCTGGTCATGTCTAATAGTTATCTATGGGACTGATACCAGAGCTGGTCATGTCTAATAGTTATCTATGGGACTGATACCAGAGCTGGTCATGTCTAATAGTTATCTATGGGACTGATACCAGAGCTGGTCATGTCTAATAGTTATCTATGGGACTGATACCAGAGCTGGTCATGTCTAATAGTTATCTATGGGACTGATACCAGAGCTGGTCATGTCTAATAGTTATCTATGTGACTGATACCAGAGCTGGTCATGTCTAATAGTTATCTATGGGACTGATACCAGAGCTGGTCATGTCTAATAGTTATCTATGGGACTGATACCAGTGGAAGAGCTGGTCATGTCTAATAGTTATCTATGGGACTGATACCAGAGCTGGTCATGTCTAATAGTTATCTATGGGACTGATACCAGTGTGGAAGAGCTGGTCATGTCTAATAGTTATCTATGGGACTGATACCAGAGCTGGTCATGTCTAATAGTTATCTATGGGACTGATACCAGAGCTGGTCATGTCTAATAGTTATCTATGGGACTGATACCAGAGCTGGTCATGTCTAATAGTTATCTATGGGACTGATACCAGAGCTGGTCATGTCTAATAGTTATCTATGGGACTGATACCAGAGCTGGTCATGTCTAATAGTTATCTATGGGACTGATACCAGAGCTGGTCATGTCTAATAGTTATCTATGGGACTGATACCAGTGTGGAAGAGCTGGTCATGTCTAATAGTTATCTATGGGACTGATACCAGAGCTGGTCATGTCTAATTGTTATCTATGGGACTGATAGCAGAGCTGGTCATGTCTAATAGTTATCTATGGGACTGATACCAGAGCTGGTCATGTCTAATAGTTATCTATGGGACTGATACCAGAGCTGGTCATGTCTAATAGTTATCTATGGGACTGATACCAGTGTGGAAGAGCTGGTCACTTTTAAAGGGACATGGTGAATGATTACCTTGACAATAGGACGATTGAATATTATTGTCTTGCAGACAAGTGAAAGATGTTTGAAATGATTTTCCTTGTGCGTTTCCTCCTAATACAGGACGTGGGTGGTGTTTCCATGTCTAACACAGAGATGCATCAGCAGGATGAGGGACACTCGGGCGTCAATACGTTTCTATCTCCTCTCTCTAAACGATGCCACAGTAGTCAATCAAAGCAGTCGTTGTTTTGGTACGTCTGCTCCGTTCACATCAAGGGCAGGTATTCCATTAGTGGCTATTCCTTTTAACCAGAGGGAAATGTTGGTTATATGGAGAGATGTTAGTTGGTATAAGGCGATTATTGGTACTAATTTGGGTGAGTATCAAAATGCTAGAGTACCTAGTTCTGCAGTACCTTCCTTCATTTTGAGATTATCAATGACACTAATAAGCGACCACCTTATCTAGTTATTACACATGCCTCTGTTGGGTGGTTACCTCACCTAGTTAATACACATGTCTCTGGGTGGTTACCTCACCTAGTTAATACACATGCCCTCTGTTGGGTAGTTACCTCACCTAGTTAATACACATGCCTCTGTTGGGTAGTTACCTCACCTAGTTAATACACATGCCCTCTGTTGGGTAGTTACCTCACCTAGTTAATACACATGTCTCTGAGTGGTTACCTCACCTAGTTAATACACATGTCTCTGTTGGGTGGTTACCTCACCTAGTTAATACACATGCCCTCTGTTGGGTAGTTACCTCACCTAGTTAATACACATGCCCTCTGTTGGGTAGTTACCTCACCTAGTTAATACACATGCCCTCTGTTGGGTGGTTACCTCACCTAGTTAATACACATGCCTCTGTTGGGTAGTTACCTCACCTAGTTAATACACATGCCCTCTGTTGGGTGGTTACCTCACCTAGTTAATACACATGCCCTCTGTTGGGTGGTTACCTCACCTAGTTAATACACATGCCTCTGAGTGGTTACCTCACCTAGTTAATACACATGTCTCTGGGTGGTTACCTCACCTAGTTAATACACATGTCTCTGAGTGGTTACCTCACCTAGTTAATACACATGTCTCTTGGTAGTTACCTCACCTAGTTAATACACATGTCTCTGGGTGGTTACCTCACCTAGTTAATACACATGCCCTCTGTTGGGTGGTTACCTCACCTAGTTAATACACATGCCCTCTGTTGGGTGGTTACCTCACCTAGTTAATATACATGCCCTCTGTTGGGTGGTTACCTCACCTAGTTAATACACATGCCCTCTGTTGGGTGGTTACCTCACCTAGTTAATACACATGTCTCTGTTGGGTGGTTACCTCACCTAGTTAATACACATGCCCTCTGTTGGGTGGTTACCTCACCTAGTTAATACACATGCCTCTGTTGGGTGGTTACCTCACCTAGTTAATACACAAGCCCTCTGTTGGGTGGTTACCTCACCTAGTTAATACACATGTCTCTGGGTGGTTACCTCACCTAGTTAATACACATGCCTCTGTTGGGTGGTTACCTCACCTAGTTAATACACATGCCCTCTGTTGGGTGGTTACCTCACCTAGTTAATACACATGCCCTCTGTTGGGTGGTTACCTCACCTAGTTAATACACATGCCCTCTGTTGTGTGGTTACCTCACCTAGTTAATACACATGTCTCTGGGTAGTTACCTCACCTAGTTAATACACATGCCCTCTGTTGGGTGGTTACCTCACCTAGTTAATACACATGCCCTCTGTTGGGTGGTTACCTCACCTAGTTAATACACATGCCCTCTGTTGGGTGGTTACCTCACCTAGTTAATACACATGCCCTCTGTTGGGTAGTTACCTCACCTAGTTAATACACATGCCTCTGGGTAGTTACCTCACCTAGTTAATACACATGTCTCTGGGTGGTTACCTCACCTAGTTAATACACATGCCTCTGTTCGGTGGTTACCTCACCTAGTTAATACACATGCCTCTGTTGGGTGGTTACCTCACCTAGTTAATACACATGCCCTCTGTTGGGCGGTTATCTTTTAATAGATCACTTTGTGGGAATTTGTTTCAACTATATCAGGACGCGTATGTCAAAGTTGGACAGAGTAAGTGTGATCAGGCAACATCTATCTGCCTGTGACGCTACTAAGGTTGCGGAATGTCTAATGTCTGTTGAATTTACTCTCTACTGTTCCTTTGTTCAGTGGAGAAAAGCTGAGGACAAGGGAGACTGAACATCTGAATATCTACCTTCCTGCATAACATCTTGATTTGTCCTTCTCAAATAAATCTATTTTTCTCCCCCTGATTTGTTTTGGAGTTTGTGTTATTGAAGAATAACATAAATTGCTAACATGGCGGTATGCAAATTGGAGTGGGTCTAGGGTTTCCGGGATGATGGTGTTGATGTGAGCCATGACCAGCCTTTCAAAGAACTTCATGGCTACAGACGTGAGTGCTGCAGGGCGGTAGTCATTTAAGCAGGTTACCTTCGCATTCTTGGGCACAGGGACTATGGTGGTCTGCTTGAAACATGTAGATATTACAGACTCAGTCAGGGAGAGGTTGAAAATGTCAGTGAAGACACTTGCCAGTTGGTCCGCACATGCTCTGAGTACACGTCCTGGTAATCCGTCTGGCCCTGCGGCCTTTTGAATGTTGACCTGTTTAAAGATCGCTCACATCGGCTGCGTAGAGCATAATCACACAGACATCCGGAACAGCTTGTGTTCTCATGCATGCTTCAGTGTTGCTTGCCTCAAAGCGAGCATAAAAGGCATTTAGCTCATCTGGTAGGCTCGAGTCACTGGGCAGCTATTGGCTGGGTTTCCCTTTGTGGTCCATAGTAGTTTGCAAGCGCTGCCACATCCGACGAGCGTCAGAGCCGGTGTAGTAGGATTCAATCTTCGTCCTGTATTGACACTTTGCCTGTTTGATGGTTCGTCTGAGGGCATAGCGGGATTTCTTATAAGCGTCCAGATTAGTGTCCCGTTGCTTGAAAGCGGCAGCTCTCGCCTTTAGCTTGGTGCGGATGTTGCCTGTAATCCATGGCTTCTGGTTGGGATATGTGCTTACGGTCACTGTGGGGACGACGTCATCGATGCACTTATTGATGAAGCCAGCGACTGAGGTGGTACACTCCTCAATGCCATTGAATGAATCCCTGAACATATTCCAGTCTGTGCTAACAAAACAGTTCTGCGGTGTAGCATCCGCGTCATCTGACCACTTCCGTATTGAGCGAGTCACTGGTACTTCCTGCTTTAGTTTTTGCTTGTAAGCAGGAATCAGGAGGATAGAATTATAGTCAGATTTTCCTAATGGAGGTTGAGGGAGACCTTTGTATGCATCTCTGTGTGTGGAGTAAAAATGGTCTAGAGGTTTTTTCCCCTCTGGTTGCACATGTGACATGTTGGTAGAAATGAGGTAAAATGGATTTAAGTTTGCCTGCATTAAAGTCCTCGGCCACTAGGAGCGCCACTTCTGGATTAACATTTTCTTGTTTGCTTATGGCCGTATACAGCTCGTTGAGTGCTGTCTTAGTGCATGTTGATCATTTCATTCCTGTGCTGTTTGTAAACACCCTGGCAGGTTGACTGATAACCCGAACCAGGTTGCAGGCACTGGTTACAGTTTGAAGCTTTTTTTTGAGTGGGCAGCTTGTTGAAAGCCAGTCAATATTTAAAATCACCCAGAAAATATACCTCTGTTGATATCACATACAGTATCAAGCATTTCACACATGTTATCCAGATACTGACTGTTACCACTTGGTGGTCTATAGCAGCTTCCCACCAGAATGGGCTTCAGGTGAGGCAGATGGACCTGTAGCCAGATTACTTCAACAGTATTTAACATGAGATCCTCTCTAATCTTTACAGGAATATGGTTCTGAATATCAACAGCAACACCTTCACCATTGGCATTTCTGTCTTTTCTGTAAATGTTATAACATTGTATTGCTACCACTGTATCATCAAAGGTTTATTCTAAGTGAGTTTCAGAGAGAGTCAGAATATGAATGTCATCTGTTACTAGCAAGTTATTAATTTCATGATACATATGTTAACATGAGCTATTTCGAACACTTTTCTGAAATGCTTGCTTGTTTCCATTGCTTTACTGGGAAGCTTAGCAGCAGTAGATGTGCTCATGTTATTTATGTTAGTGCAGTGTGATCTACACACAGTGGACTTCCTTCTAGGGCACATCACCTCACTGCTAATAGCATAAATCTGGTTCATAGGCACATGATTACTGCATACAATAATTGTAGGATCAGCAGAGACATTCAGGGCAGTTATAGGGCCATAAATTAGGTTACTTACATTGTGTCTACCAATGCCCCTGGGATAATGTACATTTGCTAAAGCATTATGATGACTCAGCAACACAATGGTCGGGATGAACTGAACCCACATGGACTATGATAGTATGGCGTAGGACATTCGGGAGCAGCTTTAGTAAAGTACTCGAGCTCCAGGATAGGACATTGCTTACCATGGAGCTGCCCAAAATCACGGCTGGCAAGAAGGACAAGGAAATCGGCCACTCCCATGCTTCACAGGATGGTGCAGGCCTCCGACGTTAGGAGATGCCCCGCTTGATCTAGGGCAGGCACGGAAGGTTGCTGACGTCGACTTGGAAATCATAGGGGAAGGAGAAGGAGTAGGCACAGCGGCCGCAGACACAGGTACCCCCAGCGACGAAGGTGCAGGAAGATCAGGGTCCAGACACAGGTACCCCCAGCGATGAAGGTGCAGGAAGATCAGGGTCCAGACACAGGTACCCCCAGCGACGAAGGTGCAGGAAGATCAGGGTCCAGACACAGGTACCCCCAGCGATGAAGGTGCAGGAAGATCAGGGTCCAGACACAGGTACCCCCAGCGATGAAGGTGCAGGAAGATCAGGGTCCAGACACAGGTACCCCCAGCGATGAAGGTGCAGGAAGATCAGGGTCCAGACACAGGTACCCCCAGCGACGAAGGTGCAGGAAGATCAGGGTCCAGACACAGGTACCCCCAGCGACGAAGGTGCAGGAAGATCAGGGTCTAGACACAGGTACCCCCAGCGACGAAAGTGCAGGAAGATCAGGGTCCAGACACAGGTACCCCCAGCGACGAAGATGCAGGAAGATCAGGGTCCAGACACAGGTACACCCAGCGATGAAGGTGCAGGAAGATCAGGGTCCAGACACAGGTACCCCCAGCGATGAAGGTGCAGGAAGATCAGGGTCCAGACACAAGTACCCCCAGCGATGAAGGTGCAGGAAGATCAGGGTCCAGACACAGGTACCCCCAGCGATGAAGGTGCAGGAAGATCAGGGTCCAGACACAGGTACCCCCAGCGATGAAGGTGCAGGAAGATCAGGGTCCAGACACAGGTACCCCCAGCGACGAAGGTGCAGGAAGATCAGGCTCCAGACACAGGTACCCCCAGCGACGAAGGTGCAGGAAGATCAGGGTCCAGACACAGGTACACCCAGCGACGAAGGTGCAGGAAGATCAGGGTCCAGACACAGGTACCCCCAGCGATGAAGGTGCAGGAAGATCAGGGTCCAGACACAGGTACCCCCAGCGACGAAGGTGCAGGAAGATCAGGCTCCAGACACAGGTACACCCAGCGACGAAGGTACAGGAAGATCAGGCTCCAGGGTGATGAAACTATTCGCTGTTTGCATCCGCTCCGGGCCTCTCGTTGGGAATGTAGACCGCTTTGCAGGAGGCCGTTGTCTTCGGCTTCCATGCCTCATGTATTGAAATTAAACTGTTCCACGAAAATGCGCATATGAAAATCTTAACTAGCACGCAGAATGGTAGAAATGATAGGATAAATTGTAGGCTTCCCCAAAATTGAAACTCACCCGCTGCCTTTGGAGTCTTTATAAAATAATTGCCTCCACGATTTCCATGGTTGGATTTTGCCTATAGGCTACTTTGAAGCAAGGAAGACATGCCTCATAATATGAAATAAAACATTCACGTTTCAAACAATTAAGTATGTTTTCAAAATGCATACTGCCTCCAGCTCGCATTGTAAAGTGGTGGGGTGACTGGCTGATAGCCTGTTGCCTGCACTTGAAAGGTGAATGGGAGGCCCACTTCAATTGCCTGTGTGGCTCAGTTGGTAGAGCATGGTGTTTGCATGCGAGGGTTGTGGGTTTGATTCCCACGGGGGACCAGTACGGGAAAAAAAATGTATGAAATGTATGCATTCACTACTGTAAGTCGCTCTGGATAAGAGCGTCTGCTAAATGAGTAAAATGTAATAAAAAATAGGAGCTATTTTTAATTGTGCACCAAAACTGTTTTTAACACCCGATTGCATTTAGAATTGTTACACAATGAATGGGGTTCTAAAAGAACATGTTTTACTCCAGCAGCAACCAGCTGAGGAGCAGCAGGAGAAATCCCTCTCAAAATGTGCTGTGCATGTGTGCTGTGCACATGTGATAATTGTGTTGGAATAAATAAGATATATGATGACTAATGAAAACAAACACAGGCCAATTGGATTCCAAGAAATTATGCAAATTAACCTATAGACTGATAAGGCATGAAGGGAAAATGTATTTCCATAGACTGGTATTCTCATCAATGACTAAAAAGCATTATTTTGCAATGGGATTTTTTTAATCCCGGTCATTTTGTCCGACAACAGTTTTATTTATTAACTTCTCTAGGGTAGGGGGCAGTATTTTGAGGTCCGGATGAAAGGCGTGCCCAAATAATACTGCCTGCTACTCAGGCTCAGAAGGTAGGATATGCACATTATTAGTAGATTTGGATAGAAAACACTCTGACGTTTCTAAAACGGTTTGAATGATGTCTGTGAGTATAACAGAACTCATATGGCAGGCAAAAACCTGAGAAAATCCAACCAGGAAGTGTGGAAATCTGAGGTTGTAGTTTTTCAAGTGATTGCCTATACAGTATACAGTGACTTAGGGTTCATTTTGCACTTCCTAAGGCTTCCACTAGATGTCAACAGTATTTAGAACATTGATTCATGCTTCTACTGTGAATATGGAGCGAACAAGAGGGCCTGGAAGTTGATGAGTGAGAAAATGACATGAGCTCAGAGGTGCGCACTCACGTGAGCGTTAGCTGTGTTCCTTTTAGTTTCTGAAGACATTGGAATTCTCCGGTTGGAATATTACTCAAGATTTATGTTAAAAATGTCCTAAAGATTGATGCTATACATCGGTTGACATATTTCTACGAATGTAAATAGAACTTTATTTTACTTTTCGTCGTGACATTTTGCGCGCGCTTTTGGAGTAGTGGACTGAATGCGCGAACAAAAAGGAGGCTTTATCGAACAAAACAAACATTTATTGTGGACCTGGGATTCTTGGGAGTGCATTCCGATGAAGATCATCAAAGGTAACTGAATATTTATAATATTATTTCTGAGTTTTGTTGACTCCACAAAATGGCGGGTTTGGTTTCGTGTCTGAACGCGGTACTCAGATTATTGCAAAGTGTGCTTTCGCTGCAAAGTTTTTTTGAAATCTGACAGAGCGGTTGCATTAAGGAGAAGTGTATCTATAATTATTTTAATAACAGTTTAATATTTTATCAACGTTTATGATGAGTATTTCTATAAATTGATGTGCTCATTCACCGGAAGTTTTGGGAGGCAAAACATTTCTGAACATTACTCTCCAATGTAAAATGAGGTTTCTGGATATAAATATGAACTTTATCGAACAAAACATACATGTATTGTGTAACATGAAGTCCTATGAGTGCCATCTGATGAAGATCATCAAAGGTTAGTGATTCATTTTAGCTGTATTTCTGGTTTTTGTGACACCTCTCCTTGCTTGGAAAATGGCTGTGTGTTTTTTCTTGTATCGGCGCTGTCCTAACATAATCTAATGTTATGCTTTCGCCGTAAAGCCTTTTTGAAATCGGACAATGTGGTTGGATTAACGAGAAGTGTATCTTTAACATGGGATATAATAGTTGTATGTTTGAGAAATTTGAATTTTGAGATTTTTGTTGTTTTGAATTTGCCGCCCTGCTATTTCACTGGCTGTTGAATAGTGTGTGTCCCACATACCCCAGAGAAGTTAACTTTTCATAATTTTTTTTATCGGCCAAAAGCTGGCAATTGCTGGCTAACATGGAAACCCTGGCGTTTTCTTTGCGTGCCTGAGTGTGTGTGTTCACGCACGTGTTGCGTGCATGCGTGAACAGCCTTTCCAGTACTCACAGGCTGTCCGTGCTCCCCTGTTAATCCTGGAGGGCCCTGGTGAGAGAGAGAGGAACACAGATCAGAGGACCTACTTTCCCCCCCCCCCGAAAAACATCTTTAGATTCATAACATCACCGTCTAATTGCTCATCATGTTCTCGCAGTGCAAGCAGAAACTGGTGGCTAGTGTCACAGGGAGAATCAGCACCACTGAGGTTGGACCGCAATGACTGGTCTGTTTGATGTTCTCACCAACGCGTCTACCTGGTCGTGTACGGGTTGACCCTCTGTTCTTTAATAACAGCAGATGAAGGGGATTAGGTTTAACATTATGGCTGAATTGGACTTTATTGTTGCGATCAGTGAGGTCTGACCAGGGGCCACAGGCTGATTAATTATGGCTGAATTGGACTTTATTGTTGTGATTTGTGAGGTCGGACCAGGGCCATATGCTGATTAACCGTTGGCCTACAATTTCCACGCCCCTGGGGAAATCGAATTAATCAAAATCCGTCTGTTTAAGCTAGCGATATCTTTTTTTTTTTCCCCCCCCGTGGGCTCCATCTCAATCCACCATGTCCTCTGAAAGGTGACAGAGCTAGAGCAGTGTTTGTCAGACCATGAGACATCCCCCCACCCCTCCAAAAAAAATCAGTCTTCTCACGAAAACATCTGCATCGTTCGGGCGGTTTGGCCTAAAAAACTATTATGAGCAATCTATTGAAAGATGAGAGTCTCACGAACACCATGGTGTTCTTTGTTTTGCTAGGATGCCCACAAGCCTCACAAGAATAGTGTTAAGGTCCCCAGTACCAGTTTTTTTTTAAATGAAAAGAAGTATACAGTATACGGAGATAGTATAGTGTCTAAAATAAAGGGATAAACAAATGGCTTATATATCTCTCAGATATAGGACAGACACTTCAGAACGAACTTCCTTTTGATTTTGTTTTGGACTATATATTGTTCTATGTAGATAATCTGTTATTCAATGTGTTTCTATTGGCTAATAGCAGTAACAACAAATTGAAATGTTTCATCCAATATTTTTTTTTCAATATTTTTTTGGTTTTATACCTTAAGTGGTTTTAAAAATTCTAAATAAAATAGATAAATTATCCTTTGTATGAACATGTTAAAATAATATCTCTATGTTATCATACTATAGAACCCCCCTCCCCTTGTGATCAGTGAGGTCTGGCCAGGGCCACAGGCTGATTCATTATGGCTGAATGGGAAGTTTACTGTTGTGATCAGTGAAGTCTGGCCAGGGCCACAGGCTGATTCATTATGGCTGAATGGGAAGTTTACTGTTGTGATCAGTGAAGTCTGGCCAGGGCCACAGGCTGATTCATTATGGCTGAATGGGAAGTTTACTGTTGTGATCAGTGAAGTCTGACATATGCTGAATATGGATGCGTCGCAAACGGACCCTGGTCCAAATTAGTTTACTCCATTTGGGAGGCAGACTTAGTATTTGAACACAAGGTTTTTAAAAGAGATCCTGTCTACCTCCTGATCAAAACAGATGTGTTGTTCAAACTGGAACAAAGACAGTGTTGGAATAAACTCACTGAAACTTTCATAACAAATTCATTCTAAAGCAGTCCAGTGTTTTCTAATGAGAACATTAGGGGTAACATTTTGCCTCACCCTCTCCCCTGCGTCTCCTTTAGACCCAGGAGCCCCAGCCGTGCCTTGGAGGCCTCCCTCTGCCTGAAACACACAAACAGGAAGAGGTATCAGACACCTCCCTCACATAGCCAGGCTCACACTGCCCTGACCTTGACCATATTAACATCTCTACTATGTAATGTTGACCGTGACCATATTAACATCTCTACTATGTAATGTTACCTTGACCATAGTAACATCTCTACTATGTAATGTTACCTTGACCATAGTAACATCTCTACTATGTAATGTTACCTTGACCATAGTAACATTTCTACTATCTAATGTTACCTTGACCATAGTAACATTTCTACTATGTAATGTTACCTTGACCATAGTAACATCTCTACTATGTAATGTTACCTTGACCATAGTAACATTTCTACTATGTAATGTTACCTTGACCATAGTAACATCTCTACTATGTAATGTTGACCATAACCATAGTAACATCTCTACTATGTAATGTTACCCTGACCTTGACCATAGTAACATCTCTACTATGTAATGTTACCCTGACCTTGACCATAGTAACATCTCTGACATTATACTAGACTATTTGGTACTCACGTCTCGCCCTGGGAGACCTGGAACTCCTGCTGGTCCGATTGGTCCAGGGGGACCTGTGATGTCACAGAAACAGTTCCAGAACATATTCATGTTGATGGTACTTGTAGTTCTTAGAGAGAAAAACACTGATAAAAACACACACCTGCATGGACAAACACCTGCAAGGACAAACACCTGCAGAGACAAACACCTGCAAGGACAAACACCTGCAGAGACAAACACCTGCAGGGACAAACACCTGCAGGGACAAACACCTGCAGGGACAAACACCTGCGGGGACAAACACCTGCGGGGACAAACACCTGCAAGGACAAACACCTGCAGAGACAAACACCTGCAAGGACAAACACCTGCAGAGACAAAAACCTGCAGGGACAAACACCTGCGGGGACAAACACCTGCGGGGACAAACACCTGCAAGGACAAACACCTGCAGGGACAAACACCTGCAGGGACACACACCTGCAGAGACAAACACCTGCAGGGACAAACACCTGCAGGGACAAACACCTGCAGGGACACACACCTGCAGAGACAAACACCTGCAGAGACAAACACCTGCAGGGACAAACACCTGCAGGGACAAACACCTGCAGGGACACACACCTGCAAGGACAAACACCTGCAAGGACAAACACCTGCAAGGACAAACACCTGCAGGGATAAACACCTGCAGAGACAAACACCTGCAGGGACAAACACCTGCAAGGACAAACACCTGCAAGGACAAACACCTGCAGGGACAAACACCTGCAAGGACAAACACCTGCAGAGACAAACACCTGCAGAGACACACACCTGCAGGGACAAACACCTGCAGAGACAAACACCTGCAGGGACAAACACCTGCGGGGACAAACACCTGCGGGGACAAACACCTGCAAGGACAAACACCTGCAGGGACAAACACCTGCAGGGACACACACCTGCAGAGACAAACACCTGCAGGGACAAACACCTGTGGGGACAAACACCTGCGGGGACAAACACCTGCAAGGACAAACACCTGCAGGGACAAACACCTGCAGGGACACACACCTGCAGAGACAAACACCTGCAGAGACAAACACCTGCAGGGACAAACACCTGCAGGGACAAACACCTGCAGGGACACACATCTGCAAGGACAAACACCTGCAAGGACAAACACCTGCAAGGACAAACACCTGCAGGGACAAACACCTGCAGAGACAAACACCTGCAGGGACAAACACCTGCAAGGACAAACACCTGCAAGGACAAACACCTGCAGGGACAAACACTTGCAGGGACAAACACCTGCAAGGACACACACTTGCAGGGACACACACCTGCAGGGACACACACCTGGATGGACAAACACCTGCAAGGACAAACACCTGCAAGGACAATCTCCTGCAGGGACAAACACCTGCAGGGACACACACCTGCAGGGACAAACACCTGCAGAGACAAACACCTTTCAGAGACAAACACCTGCAGAGACAAACACCTGCAGGGACAAACACCTGCAAGGACAAACACCTGCAGAGACAAACACCTGCAGAGACACACACCTGCAGGGACAAACACCTGCAGGGACAAACACCTGCAAGGACAAACACCTGCAGAGACAAACACCTGCAGGGACACACACCTGCAGGGACAAACACCTGCAGAGACAAACACCTGCAGAGACACACACCTGCAGGGACAAACACCTGCAAGGACAAACACCTGCAGGGACACACACCTGCAAGGACAAACATCTGCAAGGACAAACACCTGCAAGGACAAACACTTGCAGGGACACACACCTGCAGGGGGACACACTTTGCAGGGACACACACTTTGCAGGGTCACACACCTTCAGGGACACACACTTGCAGGGGGACAAACTTTGCAGGGACACAGATACTTATACACACAGAAATGAAGTTGTACCTGTGGGTCCAAGGGGACCAGGTGGACCGGGAGGGCCAGCTACGAAGTCAGGAAGAGTTGGAGTAAGAGTGGTCTCCTCTGATTTAAAACACAAACAAGAAATACAGTATTTACCGTAGTTGTTCCACAGTGGAGGTCGGTAATGTTTCATTTCTATTACTGCATAATGGATGACTGTCATTTATATTCCATTCACCCAGTTCAATGTAACAGCGGTAGGTTTAGGCTACTACATGATACTCTCATTTGAAATCAATGTACCCAGAGGAAGACGGAAGCTAACCGTCCATGGTGCTCCCCTACAGAGTGCTGTTGAGGCTACTGTAGACCTTCTTTGCAAAACAGTGTGTTTTAATCAATTATTTGGTGACGTGAATATATTTAGTATAGTTTTATCTAAAAAGGAATAACTTTCTAAATGTTTACCATTTTTATTTCTATGAAATTCACTGAGGAAGATGATGGTCCTCCCCTTTCTCCTCTGAGAAGCCTTGTACCACTGCTGTAAATTCCTCAATGGTGTTTCATTAAAGTTTGTAGGACCCCTGACCCAACACTTCTCCCTTGTAGTGTGTGTGTGTGTGTCTGTCTGTGTGTTTGTATATATGTGTGTGTGTGTGTGTGTGTGCGTTTCTGTGTGTGTGTCTGTGTGTGTGTGCATTTGTGTGTGTGTGTGTGTGTGTGTCTGTCTGTGTGTGTGTCTGTCTGTGTGTTTGTGTGTGTATGTGCGTTTCTGTGTGTGTGTGTATCTGTATGTGTGTGTGTGTCTGTGTGTGTGTGCATTTTTGTGTGTGTGTGTGTTGCTAGGGGAAACTGCTAGGGTAAAGTACTTTTATCAATGGAGGTACATTTCCATGACTATGTGTTGTCGTGTCTAGTATGTGTTGTTCTGTCTAGTATGTGTTGTCCTGTGTGTATATGTTGTCCTGTGTGTATATGTTGTCGTGTCTAGTATGTGTTGTCCTGTGTGTATATGTTGTCGTGTGTATGTGTTGTCCTGTGTGTATGTGTTGTCGTGTGTATGTGTTGTCCTGTGTGTATGTGTTGTCCTGTCTAGTATGTGTTGTCCTGTGTGTATATGTTGTCGTGTGTATGTGTTGTCCTGTGTGTATGTGTTGTCGTGTGTATATGTTGTCATGTCTAATATGTGTTGTCCTGTGTGTATATGTTGTCCTGTCTAGTATGTGTTGTCCTGTCTAGTATGGATTGTCATGTCTAGTATGTGTTGTCCTGTGTGTATATGTTGTCCTGTGTGCATGTGTTGTCATGTCTAGTATGTGTTGTCCTGTGTGTATATGTTGTCCTGTCTAGTATGTGTTGTCCTGTCTAGTATGTGTTGTCCTGTCTAGTATGTGTTGTCCTGTGTGCATGTGTTGTCCTGTCTAGTATGTGTTGTCCTGTGTGTATATGTTGTCCTGTCTAGTATGTGTTGTCCTGTCTAGTATGTGTTGTCCTGTCTAGTATGGATTGTCCTGTCTAGTATATGTTGTCCTGTCTAGTATGTGTTGTCCTGTCTAGTATGGATTGTCATGTCTAGTATGTGTTGTCCTGTGTGTATATGTTGTCCTGTCTAGTATGTGTTGTCCTGTCTAGTATGGATTGTCATGTCTAGTATGTGTTGTCCTGTGTGCATATGTTGTCCTGTCTAGTATGTGTTGTCCTGTCTAGTATGTGTTGTCCTGTCTAGTATGGGTTGTCCTGTGTGTATATGTTGTCATGTCTAGTATGTGTTGTCCTGTGTGTATATGTTGTCCTGTCTAGTATGTGTTGTCCTGTCTAGTATGTGTTGTCCTGTCTAGTATGTGTTGTCCTGTGTGCATGTGTTGTCCTGTCTAGTATGTGTTGTCCTGTGTGTATATGTTGTCCTGTCTAGTATGTGTTGTCCTGTCTAGTATGTGTTGTCCTGTCTAGTATGGATTGTCCTGTCTAGTATATGTTGTCCTGTCTAGTATGTGTTGTCCTGTCTAGTATGGATTGTCATGTCTAGTATGTGTTGTCCTGTGTGTATATGTTGTCCTGTCTAGTATGTGTTGTCCTGTCTAGTATGGATTGTCATGTCTAGTATGTGTTGTCCTGTGTGCATATGTTGTCCTGTCTAGTATGTGTTGTCCTGTCTAGTATGTGTTGTCCTGTCTAGTATGGGTTGTCCTGTGTGTATATGTTGTCATGTCTAGTATGTGTTGTCCTGTGTGTATATGTTGTCCTGTCTAGTATGTGTTGTCCTGTCTAGTATGTGTTGTCCTGTCTAGTATGTGTTGTCCTGTGTGCATGTGTTGTCCTGTCTAGTATGTGTTGTCCTGTGTGTATATGTTGTCCTGTCTAGTATGTGTTGTCCTGTCTAGTATGTGTTGTCCTGTGTGTATGTGTTGTCCTGTCTAGTATGTGTTGTACTGTGTGTATGTGTTGTCCTGTCTAGTATGTGTTGTACTGTGTGTATGTGTTGTCCTGTCTAGTATGTGTTGTCCTGTCTAGTATGGGTTGTACTGTGTGTATGTGTTGTCCTGTCTAGTATGTGTTGTCCTGTCTAGTATGTGTTGTCCTGTGTGTATATGTTGTCCTGTCTAGTATGTGTTGTCCTGTCTAGTATGTGTTGTCCTGTCTAGTATGTGTTGTCCTGTGTGCATGTGTTGTCCTGTCTAGTATGTGTTGTCCTGTGTGCATGTGTTGTCCTGTCTAGTATGTGTTGTCCTGTGTGTATGGATTGTCATGTCTAGTATGTGTTGTCCTGTGTGTATGGATTGTCATGTCTAGTATGTGTTGTACTGTGTGTATATGTTGTCCTGTCTAGTATGTGTTGTCCTGTGTGTATGTGTTGTCCTGTCTAGTATGGGTTGTACTGTGTGTATGTGTTGTCCTGTCTAGTATGGGTTGTCCTGTCTAGTATGTGTTGTCCTGTGTGTATATGTTGTCCTGTCTAGTATGTGTTGTCCTGTCTAGTATGGATTGTCATGTCTAGTATGTGTTGTCCTGTGTGCATATGTTGTCCTGTCTAGTATGTGTTGTGCTGTCTAGTATGTGTTGTCCTGTCTAGTATGTGTTGTCCTGTGTGCATGTGTTGTCCTGTCTAGTATGTGGTGTCCTGTGTGTATATGTTGTCATGTCTAGTATGTGTTGTCCTGTGTGTATATGTTGTCCTGTCTAGTATGTGTTGTCCTGTCTAGTATGTGTTGTCCTGTCTAGTATGTGTTGTCCTGTGTGCATGTGTTGTCCTGTCTAGTATGTGTTGTCCTGTGTGTATATGTTGTCCTGTCTAGTATGTGTTGTCCTGTCTAGTATGTGTTGTCCTGTCTAGTATGGATTGTCCTGTCTAGTATATGTTGTCCTGTCTAGTATGTGTTGTCCTGTCTAGTATGGATTGTCATGTCTAGTATGTTTTGTCCTGTGTGTATATGTTGTCCTGTCTAGTATGTGTTGTCCTGTCTAGTATGGGTTGTCCTGTCTAGTATGGGTTGTCCTGTGTGTATATGTTGTCCTGTCTAGTATGTGTTGTCCTGTCTAGTATGTGTTGTCCTGTCTAGTATGTGTTGTCCTGTCTAGTATGTGTTGTCCTGTGTGCATGTGTTGTCCTGTCTAGTATGTGTTGTCCTGTGTGTATGGATTGTCATGTCTAGTATGTGTTGTCCTGTGTGTATGGATTGTCATGTCTAGTATGTGTTGTACTGTGTGTATATGTTGTCCTGTCTAGTATGTGTTGTCCTGTGTGTATGTGTTGTCCTGTCTAGTATGTGTTGTACTGTGTTTATGTGTTGTCCTGTCTAGTATGTGTTGTACTGTGTGTATGTGTTGTCCTGTCTAGTATGTGTTGTCCTGTCTAGTATGGGTTGTACTGTGTGTATGTGTTGTCCTGTCTAGTATGGGTTGTCCTGTCTAGTATGTGTTGTCCTGTGTGTATATGTTGTCCTGTCTAGTATGTGTTGTCCTGTCTAGTATGTGTTGTCCTGTGTGTATATGTTGTCCTGTCTAGTATGGGTTGTCCTGTCTAGTATGGGTTGTCCTGTCTAGTATGTGTTGTCCTGTCTAGTATGTGTTGTCCTGTGTGTATATGTTGTCCTGTCTAGTATGTGTTGTCCTGTCTAGTATGTGTTGTCCTGTCTAGTATGTGTTGTCCTGTGTGTATATGTTGTCCTGTCTAGTATGTGTTGTCCTGTCTAGTATGTGCTGTCCTGTGTGTATATGTTGTCCTGTCTAGTATGTGTTGTCCTGTCTAGTATGGGTTGTCCTGTCTAGTATGTGTTGTCCTGTCTAGTATGTGTTGTCCTGTCTAGTATGTGTTTTCCTGTGTGTATATGTTGTCCTGTCTAGTATGTGTTGTCCTGTCTAGTATGTGTTGTCCTGTGTGAATGCAAGTGTGTATATATGTTTCTGTGTTAGTCTAAACCACGAATCACTTCCTCTTCACTCTAACCGTGAGCTTTAACCCAAACATCCCCAACCCCACCCAGCACACTTAACTAAAACTAAGCTAAAGTGCACTGGTGGAAGCATCCGTCCGTCTGGAACTAATTCCAGCTGCTGCTGCAGTTTCCCTCTAGCCACATCAGGAGGGCCTATGAGTGGCAGAGCCTCCCCTCCATCCTCGCTCTATACGAGCCTGGGATTTGGCTCCTGGCTGGTTCTGAGTTTCCAAAAGCAGACTGCTGTGCTGACAGTTTACAAATGAGCTGTGATTTACAGCCAGCTGGCTCCAGCAGCTAACACAGCCAACAGCCTCTCCTCTCCTCTCCTCTCCTCTCCTCTCCTCTCCTCTCCTCTCCTCTCCTCTCCTCTCTCCTCTCTCCTCTCTCCTCTCCTCTCTCCTCTCCTCTCCTCTCCTGCCTACTCCTCTCCTCTCCTCTCCTCTCCTCTCCTCTCCTCTCCTCTCCTCTCCTGCCTTCTCCTCTCCTCTCCTCTCCTCTCCTCTCCTCTCCCCTCCCCTCCTCTCCTGCCTTCCCTCCTCTCCTCTCCTCTCCTCTCCTCTCCTCTCCTCTCCATTCCTCTCCTCTCCTCTCCACAGATCCAGATCTAGACCAAGACCCACACTAAATTTTAACCCTAATCTAAACCCTAATCTAAACCCTAATCTATACCCTAATCTAAACCCTAATCTAAACCCTAATCTAAACCCTAATCTTAACCCTAATCTATACCATAATCTAAAGCCTAATATTAACCCTAATCTAAACCCTAATCTTAACCACACTGCTAACCTTATGCCTAACCCTAACTTTAACCTTTTGATTTTGCAGCTTGGCCAAATACTGGTAACCCCAGTCAGCCTGTACTGCCCCCCGGTGTTGAATTATGGCACATTAACCTGTGTTTGCCCTGTCTGACCCATTCTAGTCACCATCACAAGCTCATCCATGGAAAATAGTTACTGTATGTATTTGGATACCGGTCCTGGTATGAATTAATCACATGATATTTCAGTTTAAAGTCTAGAATGGGTATTTATTGTGAAATAGAGATCGACATGAATATAAATTAGCTGTAAGCAGCTGCAGTGGCTAGTGGAGATAGAGACCCATGGTAGCTGTTAGCAGCTGCAGTGGCCATAGAGACACATGGTAGCTGTTAGCAGCTACGTGGCCATAGAGACCCATGGTAGCTATTAGCAGCTGCGTGGCCATAGAGACCCACGGTAGCTGTTAGCAGCTGCGTGGCCATAGAGACCCATGGTAGCTGTTAGCAGCTGCGTGGCCATAGAGACCCATGGTAGCTATTAGCAGCTGCGTGGCCATAGAGACCCATGGTAGCTGTTAGCAGCTGCAGTGGCCATAGAGACCCATGGTAGCTGTTAGCATCTGCAGTGGCCAGTGGTGATAGAAACCCATTGTAGCTGTTAGCATCTGCAGTTTGAATGTGAACACAAGGAAACAATCAACTTCATTCAACCCAGTATTTCCTGTTGTAGTAATTCTGTACTTGAGACATTTTTGGACCCTGGTAAATAGCAACCGGATGCATTTTAACTATTAATGTAATGTCTTTGTTACAGGCTGAAGCAAACAATGCTATTTTGAGGAGGATAGATACTCTGAGGCCCTCTCAGTGGTTATAACTAATTGCTTCTCCTTCATGGATATGAACATATATTCAGTTACAGCGCATGCATTTCCAGCTGTGCCCTGTCTCCACCTTGTTCTGCATTCATTGTTCCTTGGCCAGTGTTCCAATCGTAGTTGACAGGAAGAGCTCATAGAAAACAATACAATCTACTGAGGCTGAGATGGTAATGAGGGTGGTTGCGGGGGGGGGGGTCCACTCACCCTGCTCGTCGAACCCAAACATGTCACCCCTCGGCTGGGTAGAGGAGGGACGTGGCCTTGGAGGGCCTGGAGGTCCGGGGAGGCCTGGAAGACCGATCTCTCCTGGTCTTCCTCTCTCTCCCATTGGCCCTGGGAATCAGAGGGGACATATCATCTCACAACAACAGGCATTCAGATATTGAAGATAATGACCTGAACATGCATTGTCTTCTGACGCAAGACAATGCTGAACAATGTTGAAAAGCCAGAACGAATGTCATGTATTCCCATCAGAGGAATACCAGGATGGATCACCTGTCGGTCCGGTCTGTCCTGGAACCCCTGCCTCGCCAGCTGGGCCTGGAATTCCTGGTGGTCCGATTGGCCCTGGTGGTCCTCTTCCTCCTATGGACCAGAACCAGAACAATGTGTTTACCATGTTGAGAGGTAACCTCCCCAGAGGTGATGTATGGCTGTGTGATACAGCTTTGGCTGCAGGTAGTAGGGAGGGTCTATGGGGGTGGGGTTAGGGGTGTTACCTGGCTGCAGGTAGGATGGAGGGTCTATGGGGGTGGGGTTAGGTGTGTTACCTGGATGCAGGTAGGATGGAGGGTCTATGGGGGTGGGGTTAGGTGTGTTACCTGGCTGCAGGTAGTAGGGAGGGTCTATGGGGGTGGGGTTAGGTGTGTTACCTGTCTGCAGGTAGTAGGGAGGGTCTATGGGGGTGGGGTTAGGTGTGTTACCTGGCTGCAGGTAGGATGGAGGGTCTATGGGGGTGGGGTTAGGTGTGTTACCTGGCTGCAGGTAGGATGGAGGGTCTATGGGGGTGGGGTTAGGTGTGTTACCTGGATGCAGGTAGAAGGGAGGGTCTATGGGGGTGGGGTTAGGTGTGTTACCTGGCTGCAGGTAGTAGGGAGGGTCTATGGGGGTGGGGTTAGGTGTGTTACCTGTCTGCAGGTAGTAGGGAGGGTCTATGGGGGTGGGGTTAGGTGTGTTACCTGGCTGCAGGTAGGATGGAGGGTCTATGGGGGTGGGGTTAGGGGTGTTATCTGGCTGCAGGTAGGATGGAGGGCCTATGGGGGTGGGGTTAGGGGTGTTACCTGGCTGCAGGTAGGATGGAGGGTCTATGGGGTGGGGTTAGGGGTGTTACCTGGCTGCAGGTAGGATGGAGGGCCTATGGGGGTGGGGTTAGGTGTGTTACCTGGCTGCAGGTAGGAGGGAGGGCCTATGGGGGTGGGGTTAGGTGTGTTACCTGGCTGCAGGTAGGAGGGAGGGCCTATGGGGGTGGGGTTAGGTGTGTTACCTGGCTGCAGGTAGGAGGGAGGGTCTATGGGGGTGGGGTTAGGGGTGTTACCTGTCTGCAGGTAGGAGGGAGGGTCTATGGGGGTGGGGTTAGGGGTGTTACCTGGCTGCAGGTAGGATGGAGGGTCTATGGGGTTGGGTTAGGGGTGTTACCTGGCTGCAGGTAGAATGGAGGGCCTATAAGGGTGGGGTTAGGGGTGTTACCTGGCTGCAGGTAGGATGGAGGGCCTATGGGGGTGGGGTTAGGGGTGTTACCTGGCTGCAGGTAGGATGGAGGGCCTATGGGGGTGGGGTTAGGGGTGTTACCTGGCTGCAGGTAGGATGGAGGGTCTATGGGGGTGGGGTTAGGGGTGTTACCTGGCTGCAGGTAGGAGGGAGGGCCTATGGGGGTGGGGTTAGGGGTGTTACCTGGCTGCAGGTAGGATGGAGGGTCTATGGGGGTGGGGTTAGGGGTGTTACCTGGCTGCAGGTAGGATGGAGGGCCTATGGGGGTGGGGTTAGGGGTGTTACCTGGCTGCAGGTAGGATGGAGGGTCTATGGGGGTGGGGTTAGGGGTGTTACCTGGCTGCAGGTAGGATGGAGGGCCTATGGGGGTGGGGTTAGGGGTGTTACCTGGCTGCAGGTAGGATGGAGGGTCTATGGGGGTGGGGTTAGGGGTGTTACCTGGCTGCAGGTAGGATGGAGGGTCTATGGGGGTGGGGTTAGGTGTGTTACCTGGCTGCAGGTAGGATGGAGGGTCTATGGGGGTGGGGTTAGGGGTGTTACCTGGCTGCAGGTATGATGGAGGGCCTATGGGGGTGGGGTTAGGGGTGTTACCTGGCTGCAGGTAGGATGGAGGGTCTATGGGGGTGGGGTTAGGGGTGTTACCTGGCTGCAGGTAGGAAGGAGGGCCTATGGGGGTGGGGTTAGGTGTGTTACCTGGATGCAGGTAGGATGGAGGGTCTATGGGGGTGGGGTTAGGGGTGTTACCTGTCTGCAGGTAGGATGGAGGGCCTATGGGGGTGGGGTTAGGGGTGTTACCTGGCTGCAGGTAGGAGGGAGGGCCTATGGGGGTGGGGTTAGGGGTGTTACCTGGCTGCAGGTAGGATGGAGGGCCTATGGGGGTGGGGTTAGGGGTGTTACCTGGCTGCAGGTAGGATGGAGGGCCTATGGGGGTGGGGTTAGGGGTGTTACCTGGCTGCAGGTAGGATGGAGGGCCTATGGGGGTGGGGTTAGGGGTGTTACCTGGCTGCAGGTAGGATGGAGGGCCTATGGGGGTGGGGTTAGGGGTGTTACCTGGCTGCAGGTAGGAGGGAGGGCCTATGGGGGTGGGGTTAGGGGTGTTACCTGGCTGCAGGTAGGATGAAGAGCCTATGGAGGCGGGGTTAGGTGTGTTACCTGGCTGCAGGTAGGATGAAGAGCCTATGGAGGTGGGGATAGGGGTGTTACCTGGCTGCAGGTAGGAGGGAGGGTCTATGGGGGTGGGGTTAGGGGTGTTACCTGGCTGCAGGTAGGATGGAGGGTCTATGGGGGTGGGGTTAGGGGTGTTACCTGGCTGCAGGTAGTAGGGAGGATCTATGGGGGTGGGGTTAGGTGTGTTACCTGGATGCAGGTAGGATGGAGGGTCTATGGGGGTGGGGTTAGGTGTGTTACCTGGCTGCAGGTAGGATGGAGGGTCTATGGGGGTGGAGTTAGGGGTGTTACCTGGCTGCATGTAGGATGGAGGGTCTATGGGGGTGGGGTTAGGGGTGTTACCTGGCTGCAGGTAGGATGGAGGGTCTATGGGGGTGGGGTTAGGGGTGTTACCTGGCTGCAGGTAGGATGGAGGGTCTATGGGGGTGGGGTTAGGTGTGTTACCTGGCTGCAGGTAGGATGGAGGGCCTATGGGGGGTGGGGTTAGGTGTGTTACCTGGCTGCAGGTAGGATGGAGGGTCTATGGGGGTGGGGTTAGGTGTGTTACCTGGCTGCAGGTAGGATGGAGGGTCTATGGGGGTGGGGTTAGGGGTGTTATCTGGCTGCAGGTAGGATGGAGGGTCTATGGGGGTGGGGTTAGGTGTGTTACCTGGCTGCAGGTAGGATGGAGGGCCTATGGGGGTGGGGTTAGGGGTGTTACCTGGCTGCAGGTAGGATGGAGGGCCTATGGGGGTGGGGTTAGGGGTGTTACCTGGCTGCAGGTAGGATGGAGGGCCTATGGGGGTGGGGTTAGGGGTGTTACCTGGCTGCAGGTAGGATGGAGGGCCTATGGGGGTGGGGTTAGGGGTGTTACCTGGCTGCAGGTAGGATGGAGGGTCTATGGGGGTGGAGTTAGGGGTGTTACCTGGCTGCAGGTAGGATGGAGGGCCTATGGGGGTGGAGTTAGGGGTGTTACCTGGCTGCAGGTAGGATGGAGGGCCTATGGGGGTGGGGTTAGGGGTGTTACCTGGCTGCAGGTAGGATGGAGGGCCTATGGGGGTGGGGTTAGGGGTGTTACCTGGCTGCAGGTAGGATGGAGGGCCTATGGGGGTGGGGTTAGGGGTGTTACCTGGCTGCAGGTAGGATGGAGGGTCTATGGGGGTGGGGATAGGGGTGTTACCTGGCTGCAGGTAGGAGGGAGGGTCTATGGGGGTGGGGTTAGGTGTGTTACCTGGCTGCAGGTAGGATGGAGGGTCTATGGGGGTGGAGTTAGGGGTGTTACCTGGCTGCAGGTAGGATGGAGGGCCTATGGGGGTGGGGTTAGGGGTGTTACCTGGCTGCAGGTAGGATGGAGGGCCTATGGGGGTGGGGTTAGGGGTGTTACCTGGCTGCAGGTAGGATGGAGGGTCTATGGGGGTGGGGTTAGGGGTGTTACCTGGCTGCAGGTAGGAGGGAGGGCCTATGGGGGTGGGGTTAGGGGTGTTACCTGGCTGCAGGTAGGATGGAGGGCCTATGGGGGTGGGGTTAGGGGTGTTACCTGGCTGCAGGTAGGATGGAGGGTCTATGGGGGTGGGGTTAGGTGTGTTACCTGGCTGCAGGTAGGATGGAGGGTCTATGGGGGTGGGGTTAGGTGTGTTACCTGGCTGCAGGTAGGATGGAGGGCCTATGGGGGTGGGGTTAGGTGTGTTACCTGGATGCAGGTAGGATGGAGGGTCTATGGGGGTGGGGTTAGGTGTGTTACCTGGCTGCAGGTAGGATGGAGGGCCTATGGGGGTGGGGTTAGGGGTGTTACCTGGCTGCAGGTAGGATGGAGGGCCTATGGGGGTGGGGTTAGGGGTGTTACCTGGCTGCAGGTAGGATGGAGGGTCTATGGGGGTGGGGTTAGGGGTGTTACCTGGCTGCAGGTAGGATGGAGGGCCTATGGGGGTGGGGTTAGGGGTGTACACCTCGTTATCTGTTGAGTTGTTGACGGACGGTGACGGTGAACCTGCCCCGTCTAGCAGTTTAATCTGGAATAACAAAGAGCCAGGGTCAGATTAAATATACTGATGTGACATGTAATCTTCTGTCCATCATAATCCTCATTTTCTTTATCATCTTCAACCAGCCATCTTTCTTCCATGTCCTCTGTTCTCCTTTCCTTCTGTCCTTCATTCTTACCTTGGACTCGATGTAGTTCAGTCTGCTGTTCATGTCAGTGAAGCCGGTGCAGTTCATACACTCTGCAACGAGAGAGAGAGGAGAGAGGAGATGACAGACACACACACAGACACAGCCTCTCTTGGCAGTGGGTTATAGCACCGCTACTGGGAAGCCAAAAGACATACAAAAGAACAATAGCCGTAAAACAATATCCATGAATTTATTAGCTATTCTTAAATATTTTCTTCATTAAATCACACTCAGACAGACTAAACATCATCTTTCCCTCTTTCTCTCCAACACACACACACACACACACACACACACACACACACACACACACACACACACACACACACACACACACACACACACACACACACACACACACACACACACACACACTTTCTACAGCAACATTCTGAGGGGTATGAATGAATCCAATAGGTTTTATTGGCATCTAATTGTTTTGAGAGAAAACACAAGTCAAGACCATATCAACTAATCTACTGGTTCCCACAATAATGGTGTAATCAAAACCCCACTTGTATAATAATCTGGTCCATGGTGTAATCAATACACCACTTGTATAATAACCTGGTCACCTCTGAGTAAACTACATGACATGCACAGAGGAACGTTAGTCTATGAGTAAAGCCTGTAAATAGAATGTTCTGTTCTAGAAAGTCTAGAACAGAAGTGTTCCGGAATGTTCCCCATTCCGCAGACACATCTGGCCACTCAAACCTAATGATGTAGAATGCCATTGCCATGGACAACTAGCAGTCATAAATAACTAGTCATTGCAACAACAAAACGAGCTGAAACTGTTCTGGCTTCCCTATATCATGGTTTAACCACGGTACACAGGGTTCCACTGGCAGCCATTGAGGTTTCTGGTCTGAAATAGGACAGGCAGGGTTTAGGTGTGTGTGTGTGTGTGGGGTGGGGGAGGGGGTCCAAAGTGTTGGTTTACCATTGGTATAAGCATCCACAAACAGAAGCACCAATCAAGGGCTCAACCAAACACATTCCTCCGTCATGAATCTGCCCACACACTCAGTACTGTTTATCTAGCCACTTCAGTGAGACCAAAATGAACCCAATTAGTAATTGCACTGAGTATCAGTACAGTAGGGTGTATAGGGGTGATGTATGTACAGATCGATATGGAGTGTTCAGGGTACAGTGCAGGGGGGGGGGTTTGGTTAGGGCACTGAACTGATATGACCCTCTCTCCCTCTCTGTTCTCATCCAGGGTTATTTCAGCTCTTACCCATCATCCAGGGTTATTTCAGCTCTTACCCATCATCCAGGGTTATTTCAGCTCTTACCCATCATCCAGGGTTATTTCAGCTCTTACCCATCATCCAGGGTTATTTCAGCTCTTACCCATCCCCCAGGGGCAGGATGGGTGCACCCTTAACCATTTAAAACCATTTAGTATGTTGGGATCTGGAGTCATTACTGTGTCATAAACACGCACCACAGAGACGAGTCTTCATGTCATAAACACGCACCACAGAGACGAGTCTTCATGTCATAAACACGCACCACAGAGAGGAGTCTTCATGTCATAAACACGCACCACAGAGACGAGTCTTCATGTCATAAACACGCACCACAGAGACGAGTCTTCATGTCATAAACACGCACCACAGAGACAAGTCTTTGTGTCATGAACGTGAGCCAGAGGTAATCTACACCAACGTGTGGAGCAGAGAAAGGCAAAGTTCCGTTGTGTGAACGCTAACGCAGCGCTTATAGTGGAACCACAACCTACAGAGGAAGTATGTTGGGATCTATAATGACACCATGGCAACATAAAGACACCATGGCAACATAAAGACACCATGGCAACACAAAGACACCATGGCAACATAAAGACACCATGGCAACATAAAGACACTATGGCAACATAAAGACACCATGGCAACACAAAGACACCATGGCAACACAATGACACCATGGCAACACAAAGACACCATGGCAACACAAAGACACCATGGCAACACAATGACACCATGGCAACACAAAGATCTGGAGTCTCGTTCTATTTATTTTTCTTGGAATGATCTGAGTTTGTGGGATAGGATTTAATTACGTAGTCCATTATACTGTAGTTATTACAGTAACAAGGTATTGCGCTAAATAAACAAACTAACTACATTTTCCTGTTTAAATTCTCAGAGGAGTTGTCTGATTACATTCATGTTTTTGTCTAGTTCTACAAACAGATACACTTTTGGGAACTTTACTGACAAAACAAGAACAACTCCCCACTGGACACACCATGTCATTTCAACGTGGATCATTCGGTAATATTTGGTTGAGACGTTGATTATTGAGATTACAACCTATATACACCCACTCAAAAAGACAGCCGAAAGTTAGTTGAATTTACAATGTGTTATCAGTATGTTTTCAACCATCTAAAAGCACAACCAGATTCCAATAGAAAAACCATGTCTGATTTTTTGGTTTAGTTCTCATCTAAACATGTTATCACTGCACTTTCAACCATTTAAAAGCACAACAAAGTTCAAATGGGAACAAAATGTCAGATTTAATGTATTTATAGGATTTACTGTATGAATGCATTATTACTGTACTTGGTCTAATAGCAGAACCAAATCCCCTGGATTGTAGCTAGTTGAGATTACATTAAAGTACATGGAGCAAGTGATCAACGCTGTTGGAGATTCTGTGCAGATTGTGAACATCTCCACTGACCTACGACCTTTGCATGTTATCTTGAACATATACTACTACATAAGTAGACATTTATAGTTACAGTAACCTTAAAATGAGTAACAGTTACATGGCCACATTTTAAGGTTGAATGTAAACATTAGTTTATAAGACAGCCTTAACTTTAGGCTATTTACTGTATTTAAAGTAATATTGAAATGTGTTTAGTTGACAACACAACCAGATATCAACGTTTAAAGGAGATGTATTTACTGCTTGGATAGTTTCATCTGAGCCACTGGCTAAATCCCATTCTTGAACTTTTATTTTTGGATGAGTTGGAGACGTGAATCCAACAAATCATTTGTTAACTTGTCAACAAGTTAATGGGCTATTTATTGTATTTCAAAAGGGATGTTGAATTGTGTTTGGTTGTCAATGCAACCAAATATCAACATTTGAAGGAGATGGATTCACGTCTCTATCTCAACCAAAGATATAAGTTAAAGAATAAATCAGGTTATGGTCAAACCCTACACCCTAGCCTGAGGTCAAACCCTACACCCTAGCCTGAGGTCAAACCCTACACCCTAGCCTGAGGTCAAACCCTACACCCTAGCCTGAGGTCAAACCCTACACCCTAGCCTGAGGTCAAACCCTACACCCTAGCCTGAGGTCAAACCCTACAACCCAACCTGAGGTCAAACCCTACACCCTAGCCTGAGGTCAAACCCTACACCCTAGCCTGAGGTCAAACCCTACACCCTAGCCTGAGGTCAAACCCTACAACCCAACCTGAGGTCAAACCCTACACCCTAGCCTGAGGTCAAACCCTATACCCTAGCCTGAGGTCAAACCCTACACCCTAGCCTGAGGTCAAACCCTACACCCTAGCCTGAGGTCAAACCCTACACCCTAGCCTGAGGTCAAACCCTACACCCTAGCCTGAGGTCAAACCCTACACCCTAGCCTGAGCACTCTGTTCTGCCACCTTTGGTCTCTTGGCCCTCCCACCCTTACGTGAGGGCAGCTCCCGCTCAGCCCAGTCAAAACTCTCTGTCCTGGCACCCCAATGATGGAACAAGCTTCCCCCTAAAGTCAGGACAGCGGAGTCCCTGCCCATTTTTCAAAAAACGTCTGAAACCCTACTTCCTTGAAGACTATGTTAAACTTGAACCCTGGGCTGAATTGAAACAATAGCTGTTGATGACTTTATAAATGTTACACAGGCATAAATAATATTAGTGATGATACATAACTGATAAAGTATGATTACATTTCATTTGCTCTGTTAAACCTACCCCCTTAAACCTTAGAATGACTTTGACAACAACAGTAAAATCTATTCTTTTTTTTTTTTTTAAGTGGAGATCTCTCAACAATCATTCTCACAATAGTACATTTGTAGTAGTCAGTGACAAATATCATCGCTAAGGAGGGCAGGGCAAGGGCTTGGTTATAAATCACTCGATGGGAGACCAAAGAGTATCTGCAGATAGATACATTCTCCAGTAGGAGGTGCTGCCCAGCCTGTTGTTGTTTTTTTAATATGGTACCATGTTTTAGCATGTGAACGATCCTGCTCTATGATCCACTGCAGATGTAAGATCTTAATTTGATCACCCTGTTGCGGCATAACTTTCCTGCAATGCAGGAAACTTAAAACTTGTATTGTATTTGGGTTTTTGAAAAAAGGGGCTTCTGAATTTTTGTCATTTCCACTTTTATACATCTCAGACTTGATTTTTTTTCACGAAAAAATGTATCAACCCTTACAATGTCCATTACTTATAATCCACATAATAATTCACATTTCCTGTTGCTGCAGTATTATTTTCCTGCTATAGCAAACTGGCTCAAATGAAAATCCTACATCTGTATATAATTACTGAATATGAACCAGGATGTAACAGACTATAAGATTATGTAAATGAGTCTGAAGACAGACGGTAACCTGATCACCATAGATCCTCAGGCGGTTGAGTCAAACAACAGAGAGAATATATAGAAGTTCCACTGAGCCCAGAATGCACTGCACTACACACACACCTGCAGAACACACCCTGTCACACATAGCTGTGGAAAGTCCTTTCCATGATCATTTCTTGTTGCATAAATACTGCAGGTTCCTGTTGTGCATCATGTGTCTTTACAGATAATGTATTACATATAATGTCTTACAGATAATGTATTACATATAATGTCGTACAGATAATGTATTACATATAATGTCTTACAGATAATGTATTACATATAATGTCGTACAGATAATGTATTACATATAATGTCGTACAGATAATGTATTACATATAATGTCGTACAGATAATGTATTACATACAATGTCGTACAGATAACGCATTACAGATCATGTATTACAGATAATATATTACAGATAATGCCTTAGAGACAATGTATTACAGATAATGTATCACAGATAATATATTATGGATAATGTCTTACAGATAATGTCTTACATAAAATGTCTTACATAAAATGTCTTACAGATAATGTCTTACAGGTAATGTATTACAGATAATGTATTACAGATACCTAACTATAGAAGTAGGAATAGAGAAACAGGCTGTGGCAATAGGAGGTAGTCCTAACGACATCATAACCTCACCCGCATCACTTAACAGATACAACGGGTCCTCTAAGTAATATCCACAATCATAACATACACTATAGTGTAGTTCTACAGCCATCTCTTTACTAAATATAAATCATACCTTTTATTGTTTATTGAATTTCCCATCCTCTCTGCCAAGATAAACCCCTGTGTGTTATAGATAAACCCCTGTGTGTTATAGTATAAAGATAAACCCCTGTGTGTTATAGTATAAAGATAAACCCCTGTGTGTTATAGATAAACCCCTGTGTGTTATAGATAAACCCCTGTGTGTTATAGTATAAAGATAAACCCCTGTGTGTTATAGTATAAAGATAAACCCCTGTGTGTTATAGTATAAAGATAAACCCCTGTGTGTTATAGTATAAAGATAAACCCCTGTGTGTTATAGATAAACCCCTGTGTGTTATAGTATAAAGATAAACCCCTGTGTGTTATAGTATAAAGATAAACCCCTGTGTGTTATAGATAAACCCCTGTGTGTTATAGATAAACCCCTTTGTGTTATAGTATAAAGATAAACCCCTGTGTGTTATAGATAAACCCCTGTGTGTTATAGTATAAAGATAAACCCCTGTGTGTTATAGTATAAAGATAAACCCCTGTGTGTTATAGATAAACCCCTGTGTGTTATAGTATAAAGATAAACCCCTGTGTGTTATAGTATAAAGATAAACCCCTGTGTGTTATAGATAAACCCCTGTGTGTTATAGTATAAAGATAAACCCCTGTGTGTTATAGATAAACCCCTGTGTGTTATAGTATAAAGATAAACCCCTGTGTGTTATAGTATAAAGATAAACCCCTGTGTGTTATAGATAAACCCCTGTGTGTTATAGATAAACCCCTGTGTGTTATAGTATAAAGATAAACCCCTGTGTGTTATAGTATAAAGATAAACCACTGTGTGTTACAGTATAAAGATAAACCCCTGTGTGTTACAGTATAAAGATAAACCCCTGTGTGTTATAGTATAAAGATAAACCCCTGTGTGTTATAGTATAAAGATAAACCCCTGTGTGTTATAGTACAATGCTTATCCTCTTGCTGTGTTTGTATTTTTTGACCTGCTTGTGAATAATTCAGCGTATTTTAATTTAGTGTTTTAACTATGTATTATCTATACATTGATTAATTAATTCAATACAATTGGATAAAGCAGCTGCTGAGCTCTATTGAAGATGCATAAGGTTCATGGAGCAAGTGCAGTGTGCGGTGCGTGTGTGTGCACGTGCGCGTGTGTGCCTGTGCGTGCGTGTGTGAATGCGTGTGTGTGTGCGTGCGCATTGGACCATCCTCATTGCTAAGGCACGCAACCCACAAGAGACAGACACAGGAAAGAGAATGTTGTCACTTCCCCAAGATACACAGAGGGGTGGGCAGTGTGAGCGAGTGTACAGTATGTGTGTCTATCTGGTAGGGTGTCATGTCATAGACAGCCTCCCAGGGCTGGCCGTTTCCCAGCAGTCTGTGCTGTGTCTGCCCAGGACCAGCATGTGGTCGGCAATCGCTGGCAACAGGAGCGAGAGGCGCTGAACACTCTGTGCCCAAACCAGGATACCAAGCTCTCCACAGCGAGACCATACGGCATTTCTCGTCCCCATGCCAGCCTACTGACCACTCACAACCAAACCTAGGCTCTATAACAGTGTTCTGCAATTCTACATTTACATTACATTTACATTTTAGTCATTTAGCAGACGCTCTTATCCAGAGCGACTTACAGTAATGAATGCATACATTTCATACATTTTTTTTCCCGTACTGGTCCCCCGTGGGAATTGAACCCACAACCCTGGCGTTGCAAAACACCATGCTCTACCAGTCCCTATGTCTCACAAGGTGTGCAGGCTTTTGTTACAGCCCAATACTAACAAAGATAATTCAATGAATCAGTTGATCTCCAAGCGCTTGACAGGTTTTCCAAGTGTGCTAGTAGTACGGTAATTTCTCGCGGGCTGAAATTCGGTACCATAGATCTGTACTGTGTATGTGAACCCTGTGGAATTACCTGGATTTCTGCATAAATTGGGGCGGCAGGTAGACTAGTGGTTAGAGTGTAGAGGAGGTAGGTATCCTAGTGGTTAGAGTGTAGAGGATGTAGGTAGCCTAGTGGTTAGAGTGTAGAGGAGGCAGGTAGCCTAGTGGTTAGAGTGTAGAGGAGGCAGGTAGCCTAGTGGTTAGAGTGTAGAGGAGGTAGGTATCCTAGTGGTTAGAGTGTAGAGGAGGTAGGTATCCTAGTGGTTAGAGTGTAGAGGAGACAGGTAACCTAGTGGTTAGAGTGTAGAGGAGACAGGTAACCTAGTGGTTAGAGCGTAGAGGAGGCAGGTATCCTAGTGGTTAGAGTGTAGAGGAGGCAGGTATCCTAGTGGTTAGAGTGTAGAGGAGGTAGGTATCCTAGTGGTTAGAGCGTTGGGCCAGTAACCAAAAAGTTGCTACATCAAATCCTTCGAGCTGACAAGGTACAAATCTGTCGTTCTCCCCCTGAACAAGGCAATTAACCCACTGTTCCTAGGCCTTCATTGTAAATAAGAATTTGTTCTTAACTGACTTGCCTCGTTAAATAAAAGGTACAATTTTTTGAATTTTTATAAATAAGTCATCAAATTTGATCTGATCTTCGTCTAAGTCACAACAATAGACAAACACAGTCTGCTTAAACTAATAACACACAAACAATTATACGTTTTCATGTCTTTATTGAAGACACCGTGTAAACATTCACATTGCAGGGTGGGAAAGTGTGTGAACCCTTGGATTTAATAACTGGTTGACCCTCTTTTGGCAGCAATAACCTCAACCAAATGTTTTCTGTAGTTGTGGATCAGACCTGCACAACGGTCAGGAGGAATTTTGGACCATTCCTCTTTACAAAACTTTTCCAGTTCAGCAATATTCTTGGGATGTCTGGTGTGAACCGCTCTCTTGAGGTCATGCCACAGCATCTCAATCGGGTTGAGGTCAGGACTCTGACTGGGCCACTCCAGAATGCGTACTTTCTTCTGTTGAAGCCATTTTGCTGTTGATTTACTTCTGTGTTTTGGGTCGTTGTCCTGTTGCATCACTCAACTTCTGTTGAGCTTCAATTGGCGGACAGATAGCCTAACATTATCCTGCAAAATGTCTTGATAAACTTGGGAATTCATTTTTCCGTCGATTATAGCAAGCTGTCCAGGCCCTGAGGCAGCAAAGCGGCTTCAAACCATGATGCTCCCTCCACCATACTTTACAGTTGGGATGAGGTATTGATGTTGGTGTGCTGTGCCTTTTTTTTCTCCACACGTAGTGTTGTGTGTTCCTTCCAAACAACTCAACTGTAGTTTCATCTGTCAGAATATTTTGCCAGTAGTGCTGTGGAACATCCAGATGCTCTTTTGCGAAATTCAGACGTGCAGCAATGTTTTTTTTGGACAGCAGTTCTTTCTTCTGTGGTGTCTTCCCATGAACTGGGATTTCTTGTTTAGTGTTTTACGTATCATAGACTCGTGAACAGAGATGTTAGCATGTTCCAGAGATTTCTGTAAGTCTTTAGCTGACACTCTAGGATTCTTCTTAACCTCATTGAGCATTCTGCGCTGTGCTCTTGCAGTCAACTTTGCAGGACGGCCACTCCTAGGGAGAGTAGCAACAGTGCTGAACTTTCTCCATTTATAGACAATTTGTCTTACCGTGGACTGATGAACATGAAAGGCTTTTAGAGGTACTTTTGTAACCCTTTCCAGCTTTATGCAAGTCAACAATTCTTAATCTTAGGTCTTCTGAGATCCCGTTTGTTCGAGGCGTGGTTCACATCAGGTAATGCCTCTTGTGAATAGCAAACTCAAATTGTGGTTATATAGTTCTATACTATGGTTATATAGATCTATACTACGGTTATATATATCTATACTATGGTTATATATATATCTATACTATGGTTATATAGATCTATACTATGTTTATATATATCTATACTATGGTTATATAGATCTATACCACGGTTATATATATCTATACTATGGTTATATAGATCTATACTACGGTTATATATATCTATACTATGGTTATATATATATATCTATACTATGGTTATATAGATCTATACTACGTTTATATATATCTATACTATGGTTATATAGATCTATACCACGGTTATATATATCTATACTATGGTTATATAGATCTATACTACGGTTATATATCTATCTATGCTATGGTTATATAGATCTATACTATGGTTAAATAGATCTATAATATGGTTATATATATTGTAATGACCCTGGTCGAAACCTGCTCCTTGCTGTTTCATTACAATATATATATATATACTATGGATATATAATGTAGATCTATACTATGGTTATATATATCTATACCATGGTTTTATTTATATATATATAAATATAACACCATGGTATAGATATATATAACCATAGTATATATATATATATATATATATATATATATATATATATATATATATATATATATATATATATATATATATATATATATATATATATATATATACATACGTAAATACAGGGAAATTCTTTCGGGAAACCTGTTTCAGTCTTCCAGAGATTTGAGACTGAGACGAAGGTTCACCTTCCATTAGGACAATGACCTTAAGCATACTGCTAAAGCAACACTTGAGTGGTTTAAGGGGAAACATTTAAATGTCTTGGAATGGCCTAGTCAAAGCCCAGACCTCAATCCAATTGAGAATCTGTGGTATGACTTAAAGATTGCTGTACACCAGCGGAACCCATCCAACTTGAAGGAGCTGGAGCAGTTTTGCCTTTAAGAATGGTCAAAAATCCCAGTAGCTAGATGTGCCAAGCTTATAGAAACATATCCCAAGAGACTTGCAGCTGTAATTACTGCAAAAGGTGGGTCTACAAAGTATTGACTTTGGGGGGGTGAATAGTTATGCACGCTCAAGTTTTCAGTTTTTTTGTCTTATTTCTTGTTTGTTTCACAATAAAAAATATTTTGCATCTTCAAAGTGGTAGGCATGTTGTGTAAATCAAATGATACAAACCCCCCAAAAATCTATTTTATTTCCAGGTTGTAAGGCAACAAAATAGGAAAAATGCCATGGGGGTGAATACTTTCACAAGCCACTATATATCTATACTATGGTTATAGAGATCTATACTATGGTTATAGAGATCTATACTATGGTTATAGAGATCTATACTATGGTTATAGAGATCTATACTATGGTTATAGAGATCTATACTATGGTTATATTGATCTACACTAAGGTTATATATATCTATACTATGGGCTCCATAGCTAACGAGCGACAATAGTTCTGGTGCTTGGGCTTTTCATCACTGGTTATTTGGACCAATCACGATTTCTCAGGTGTTAGCATCTTCCATATTTCGTAAGGGGAGGGGACGTTTGGCCAATAGACCTGCCCGTAACATGCATAGAAAGAGGGTGGAGCTCCTCGTTCTGGTTCAGCTCATCTCTTCATCTCTTCTCTTAAAACTTATGGACTCAGAACTTAAATCGAGCAACTGACCAATTACAGTAGGTGAGACTTTAGTTGTGTGTTAACCGAGGTTAGTAGCACGGTATTATATTACAGAGGATGCATCGAAAGCATGCTCAGGACCAAAGCCACCCGCTGGGCAAAAACTGGTTGACTCAACGTTGTTTCCATATCATTTCAACCAATAAATGTAACGTGATGACGGTGAATCAACGTGGAAAACATTTGGATTTGCCAAAAAGTAATCCACGTAAGGGAATTTTGTATTTTTTCCACCTAACTTATAACCTAAATCCAATGACATGGTGAGATTTTTGGTTGATTTCACGTTGAATTCAAGTTAGTTGACAACTCAAACCAAATGTAAACCAAAACTAGACGTTGAAATGACGTCTGTGCCCAGTGGGCAGGTTCTGTAGTGACTGACTGCATCATAACATCTATGGATTCATTAGAAGGGACCCATTCAGTCACAGACATTACCAGCTCAGCATGCCAGGGGCTGTCACAACAGGGCCAATGAGACTGGACCGTTCGTTCTCTCATGCTCTCATGTTCTCACACACACACGCACGCACACACGCACACACACACACACACACACTCACACACACACACACACACACACACACACACACACACACACACACACACACACACACACACACACACACACACACTCTCTGTCATTCTCTCATACTCTCAGAATGCAACGGTTCATCAGTTTACCATCCAGACTGCTTCACAGCCAAAACATCTGGCCCAGGACACTACAACTACAGACTGTTGATCCACACATCATCTGGCCCAGGACACTACAACTACAGACTGTTGATCCACACATCATCTGGACACTACAACTACAGACTTTTGATCCACACATCATCTGGCCCAGGACACTACAACTACAGACTGTTGATCCACACCTCATCAGGACACTACAACTACAGACTCTTGATCCACACATCATCAGGACACTACAACTACAGACTGTTGATCCACACCTCATCTGGCCCAGGACACTACAACTACAGACTGTTGATCCACACCTCATCAGGACACTACAACTACAGACTGTTCAGATAGATGCCCTTAGGACACAGACAAACTGACATACTGACAGGTCCAGGATCAGGTACGGATCTCCCGAACCGCCTAGGGGTCAATTGTGACTGTCTGGCTTCTGTCTGCTCTCAGAACAGCCAAATGGCAGACACATTACTCATTGCGCCCTCTCAGAGTCAAACATTACACCACATGGGGGATATGGTGCTGTTTTATTACTTTAACTGAGAAGAGAGGAAATACAGAATGGAGGAGAGACGGAGAGAGGGTTGGTAGAGAGGGACAGAGAGAGAGAAATGGAAAGGAGAACCCAGGGAAGGAGAGGAAGAGAGAGCTGAGGGGGGAGGAGAGGAAGGGAGAGCTGAGGGAGGAGGAGAGGAAGGGAGAGCTGAGGGGGGAGGAGAGGAAGGGAGAGCTGAGGGAGGAGGAGAGGAAGGGAGAGCTGAGGGGGGAGGAGAGGAAGGGAGAGCTGAGGGAGGAGGAGAGCAAGGGAGAGCTGAGGGAGGAGAGGAAGGGAGAGCTGAGGGAGGAGGAGAGCAAGGGAGAGCTGAGGGGGGAGGAGAGGAAGGGAGAGCTGAGGGGGGAGGCGAGGAAGGGAGAGCTGAGGGAGGAGAGGAAGGGAGATCTGAGGGAGGAGGAGAGGAAGAGAGAGCTGAGGGGGGAGGAGAGGAAGGGAGAGCTGAGGTTGGGAGGCGAGGAAGGGAGAGCTGAGGGGGGAGGAGAGGCGATTAGAGCTAGATAGGAGAGGTGTTGAATAATGGAACTGTGAAGCACTGTCGATATTAAACCCTACAAAACTCTTAGCAAGGATCACCTACAACGTTACAGTAATACATGATTGACAACTGAATAATTCCTCCTTAATGTCCTCCCTCATTTTCATGAAGCTCCTCCTGGGTGTTAAACTGTTAAAAGGATTCAGGTATTAACCTGCAGGTTAGCACATGGGAATATATTAATTTATCGCTTTGGGAGTAGAAAAATCTACTCAGTAAGGTTGTTAAAGTTTTGGTTATGTATGCAGGAGTTGAGAGGTTGTCTATTCAGTAAGGTTGTTAAAGTTTTGGTTATGTATGCAGGAGTTGAGAGGTTGTCTACTCAGTAAGGTTGTTAAAGTTTTGGTTATGTATGCAGGAGTTGAGAGGTTGTCTACTCAGTAAGGTTGTTAAAGTTTTGGTTATGTATGCAGGAGTTGAGAGGTTGTCTACTCAGTAAGGTTGTTAAAGTTTTGGTTATGTATGCAGGAGTTGAGAGGTTGTCTACTCAGTAAGGTTGTTAAAGTTTTGGTTATGTATGCAGGAGTTGAGAGGTTGTCTACTCAGTAAGGTTGTTAAAGTTTTGGTTATGTATGCAGGAGTTGAGAGGTTGTCTACTCAGTAAGGTTGTTAAAGTTTTGGTTATGTATGCAGGAGTTGAGAGGTTGTCTACTCAGTAAGGTTGTTAAAGTTTTGGTTATGTATGCAGGAGTTGAGAGGTTGTCTACTCAGTAAGGTTGTTAAAGTTTTGGTTATGTATGCAGGAGTTGAGAGGTTGTCTACTCAGTAAGGTTGTTAAAGTTTTGGTTATGTATGCAGGAGTTGAGAGGTTGTCTATTCAGTAAGTGTTGGGGAAGTGCACTATGTGGATGTTTTCTTGTCTTGCCAGTAAAGCGACTCCAGGGTAGGTCCTGGCATTGCCTCTAAAGAGTTTCCTCCTCACACAGCCCCATTACCTTGTTAGTGTGTGGAGATAGGCATCAAGGTGCCGCTAAGAAAGAGTGGAGAGGGGCCAGGGGCCAACGGCAGCTAAATTACTTCCACATTTCTCCCAAATGTTTCCCATGCCATGATATTTCTACACTACACACACTGACCCACGTACACACAAGCAGGAAGTACACACAAGCAGGAAGTACAAACAAGCAGGAAGTACAAACAAGTATGAAGTACGCACAAGCAGGAAGTACGCACAAGCAGGAAGTACACACAAGTAGGAAGCACACACAAGCAGGAAGCACACACAAATATACACCTTTTTCCTGCCTCAGCAAGAATCCATTATGGAAACATTGATTGAGAACAAAACGATCAATGGTGGTGTATTTTATAGAGGGGAAGATGAGAGTAGAGAAAATAAGGCTAAAATAAGAGAAGAAGAGAGGAAGGAGAGAAGAGAGAGAGGAGAAGAGGTAAAAGGAGGACAGAGGAGGAGAGAAGTGGAGGGAGGAGGAGAGAAGAGGAGAGAAGAGGAGCGAAGAGGAGAGAAGAGGAGAGAGGAGGAGAAAGGAGGACAGAGGAGGAGAGAAGAGGAGAGAAGAGGAGAAAGGAGGAGAGAAGAGGAGAGAGGAGAGAGGAGGAGAGAAGAGGAGAGAGGAGAAGAGGATAGAAGAGAGAAGAGGAGAGAAGTGAGAGAGGAGGAGAGAAGTGAGAGAGGAGGAGACAAGAGGATAGGAGAGAAGAGGAGAGGAGATGAGAGAAGAGGAGAGGAGATGAGAGAGGAGGAGAGAAGAGGAGAGAGGAGGAGAGAGGAGGAGAGAGGAGGAGAGAGGAGAAGAGAAGAGGAAAGAAGGGGAGAGAGGAGGAGAGAGGACAACAAGCGGGCAGTTTGATTGATGTATCAGCCAGTCTTCTGAAATATCCACCATGACCCAGCTACCAGAGGACACAGACAGGGCTGAGAAAACAATGTCTTTTTTTTTACTTAAAAAATAAATAAAAAATGAACCTTTATTTAACTAGGCAAGTCAGTTAAGAACAAATTCTTATTTACAATGACGGCCTACCCCGGCCAAACCCAGACGATGCTGGGAAAATTGTGAGCCGCCCTACAGGACTCCCGATCAACTTTGGCCTTCAAAGATGATTAGTGGGGATAAACAGAAGGTGTCCCACCGATGGCAGTGATCTAGGATCACCTTACCTTCCCAAAACCTTTCCATGACCATTAGAGGGGAGATATGGAAGATTGACTCTACTTTTGGACGTATAAATTACTGATATTTACTCATTCATTCTTGACGAATAGACCCAATGGGCACACACTGGTTGAATCAACATTGTTTCCTAGTCATTTCAATTAAATAGATGTTTAATTTAATAGATGTTTAATTTCTGTGCCCAGTGGGAAGCTTGTTTTATGCCAATGTTTGTAAACACAAGTAAATGTAAACACTATATAGCCTTGAAACATGGTTAAAACTATCACGTTGATATCATGGATAGTCAGCTCTCTCTCTCACTCTCAGAATTGGGTTTGTTTTTGAATTCTTTATGGATCTGTGTAATCTGAGGGAAATATGTGTCTCTAATATGGTCATACATTTGGCAGGAGGTTAGGTAGTTTGGGTCAGTCACAGTGGTCAGGTATTCTGCCACTGTGTTCTCTCTGTTTAGGGCCAAATAGCATTCTAGTTTACTCTGTTTTTCTGTTAATTCTTTCCAATGTATAATGAAAATATCTTTTTGTTTTCTCATGATTTAGTTGGGTCTAATTGTGTTGCTGTCCTGGGGCTCTGTGGGGTGTGTTTGTGAACAGAGCCCCAGGACCAGCTTGCTTAGGGGACTCTTCTTCAGGTCATCTCTCTGTAGGTGATGGTTTTGTTATGGAAGGTTTGGGAGTCTCTTCCTTCTAGATCAGTGGTTCTTAACCTGGGTTCGATCGAACCCCAGGGGTTCGGTGAGTCAGTCTCAGGGGTTCGGCGGAGGTCAAGACACACACCCGACTCATATGATTCGTGATGACACGCCCCGCTTGGCCATCATTGGCTGCAGGTGATCACGCAACATCGCTTGGCCTATCTGTGCTGCAGGGAATTTGGCACGCTCAGTAGTCGAATTGTGACTGTCGTGATGGTACGTCGTGTGATTTCTTTCTTAATATTTTAATCCCTTCATACTAACTATGTCGAGCAAAAAAAGAAAGTGGTCGGACGAATATGTACAATATGGATTCACATGTATAACGGAACGTGATGAGAGTCAGCGTCCTAACTGCATGATTTGCAATGCCAAGTTGAGCAATTCTAGTCTAGCACCGGCAAAACTAAGAGAACACTTCCTTAAGCTGCATGGAGATGGACAATACAAGAACACAACGCTCGCTGAATTCAAGGTGAAGAGAGCCATTTTTCCAATTAAGAAGGGTTCGGTGAATGCGCATATGAAACTGGTGGGGGTCAGTACCTCCAACAAGGTTAAGAACCACTGTTCTAGATGGTTGTAGAATTGAACGTCGCTTTCCTGGATTTTGCTAACTAGCAGTTCATCATAGCTACAGTACATCACCCAGCAGTTCATCATAGCTACAGTACTGTAGCAGTACATCACCCAGCAGTTCATCATAGCTACAGTACTGTAGCATTACACCACCCAGCAGTTCATCATAGCTACCGTACTGTAGCAGTACATCACCCAGCAGTTCATCATAGCTACAGTACATCACCCAGCAGTTCATCATAGCTACAGTACATCACCCAGCAGTTCATCATAGCTACAGTACACCACCTAGCAGTTCATCATAGCTACAGTACTGTAGCATTACACCACCCAGCAGTTCATCATAGCTACAGTACTGTAGCAGTACATCACCCAGCAGTTCATCATAGCTACAGAAAAAAATGTATGATATGTATGAAATTGTATGAAATGTATGCATTCACTACTGTAAGTCGCTCTGGATAAGAGCGTCTGCTAAATGACTAAAATGTAATGTAAAATGTACAGTACTGTAGCAGTACATCACCCAGCAGTTCATCATAGCTACAGTACTGTAGCATTACACCACCCAGCAGTTCATCATAGCTACAGTACTGTAGCAGTACACCACCCAGCAGTTCATCATAGCTACCGTACTGTAGCATTACACCACCCAGCAGTTCATCATAGCTACCGTACTGTAGCATTACACCACCCAGCAGTTCATCATAGCTACAGTACTGTAGCAGTACATCACCCAGCAGTTCATCATAGCTACAGTACTGTAGCAGTACATCACCCAGCAGTTCATCATAGCTACAGTACATCACCCAGCAGTTCATCATAGCTACAGTACTGTAGCAGTACATCACCCAGCAGTTCATCATAGCTACAGTACTGTAGCAGTACATCACCCAGCAGTTCATCATAGCTACAGTACTGTAGCAGTACACCACCCAGCAGTTCATCATAGCTACAGTACTGTAGCAGTACACCACCCAGCAGTTCATCATAGCTACAGTACTGTAGCAGTACATCACCCAGCAGTTCATCAGACAGTAGCTTCAATACTTCACACCGTTACTTTTCTCCGTCGTGTGCCAGCTAACGGCTATCTCACTTACTCTGTACTTGTACCTCAGATGTGCCATACTCATGTCGAGTCTGTTACAGTCCCATACAACAGCAACTGGCTAATGCCATCAAAACTCACATAGAGTACATACAGTACTTTGTTGTTGAACTAAGATTACTGAGATTACTGAGGAAAAGGATTAAGGTAGAGGGTTGTAACCAGTGGAGGATAGACACAAGTAAAAACAGTTTATCCAAAAATGCATTGAAAGTATAAGGAGAGTTACTTTCACAACGCGACCGCTAATCACTTTATACTCATGTTTCTTTTTACCACTACATCACTGATTACACGGGTTTACATTAGATACAGGGTTATATGGGTTTACATTAGATACAGGGTTATATGGGTTTACATTAGGGTGAGGTAGAATAGAGGGTTATATGGGTTTACATTAGATACAGGGTTATATGGGTTTACATTAGGGTGAGGTAGAATAGAGGGTTATATGGGTTTACATTAGATACAGGGTTATATGGGTTTACATTAGGGTGAGGTAGAATAGAGGGTTATATGGGTTTACATTAGGGTGAGGTAGATTACAGGGTTATATGGGTTTACATTAGGGCGAGGTAGGATACAGGGTTATATGGGTTTACATTAGGGTGAGGTAGGATACAGGGTTATATGGGTTTACATTAGGGTGAGGTAGAATACAGGGTTATATGGGTTTACATTAGATACAGGGTTATATGGGTTTACATTAGGGTGAGGTAGAATAGAGGGTTATATGGGTTTACATTAGATACAGGGTTATATGGGTTTACATTAGATACAGGGTTATATGGGTTTACATTAGGGTGAGGTAGAATACAGGGTTATATGGGTTTACATTAGATACAGGGTTATATGGGTTTACATTAGGGTGAGGTAGAATACAGGGTTATATGGGTTTACATTAGATACAGGGTTATATGGGTTTACATTAGATACAGGGTTATATGGGTTTACATTAGATACAGGGTTATATGGGTTTACATTAGATACAGGGTTATATGGGTTTACATTAGATACAGGGTTATATGGGTTTACATTAGGGCGAGGTAGGATACAGGGTTATATGGGTTTACATTAGGGTGAGGTAGAATACAGGGTTATATGGGTTTACATTAGATACAGGGTTATATGGGTTTACATTAGATACAGGGTTATATGGGTTTACATTAGATACAGGGTTATATGGGTTTACATTAGGGCGAGGTAGAATAGAGGGTTATATGGGTTTACATTAGGGCGAGGTAGGATACAGGGTTATATGGGTTTACATTAGGGTGAGGTAGAATACAGGGTTATATGGGTTTACATTAGGGTGAGGTAGGATAGAGGGTTATATGGGTTTACATTAGGGCGAGGTAGGATAGAGGGTTATATGGGTTTACATTAGGGCGAGGTAGGATAGAGGGCATGATTATAAGTGTGGATGCTCACCTACTTGACATTGATCTCCTACAAACCCAGGACAGCACCTCCACTCCAGAGCAGTGACCTGCCGATAGTCCACTTTGTAAGAAGGCCTGACCACGGTCCTGTAGCTGACAGGAACGCCATCATTTGGACTAGTACTACTATATACACTATAAAATACAACATTTATATCAAAACAGGACTCTGGGGTCGTCTGGTCCATCCAGTCCTACCTGATGAGTTTGGAGCAGGGTCCTGGCCAGCGGCAGCCTTGGAACACTCTCTGTACCGTGGTCTCTGTCCCATTGCGCACCTGGCATGTCACCGTCCTCGACACTGTGAACTGGCACCAGTTCCTGTAATCACAGACAGATCATATGAGACTTGTTATCTTAAACATCTATCACAGGTCACACTGACTACTACCTTTTTAGTAAGGTTCTCAAACACTCCAAAACCTTTTCCCGTATCCCATTAATCTATCTCTTTACCCACTATAGGAGATGTCGATCATACAATAATAGAAAGCGTCACCTCTTGCCCGTTTCCGCTTAGGGCTGATCATCAATAGTCAATAAACATTTTGACATCACTCTTCCTATGGTGACATTGTAAATAAATGATGTTACTTGGCTAAACCCTGGCCATCCCCGAAAAAAGATCCTCTCCGTCCGTAATGACGTGCTCACCTGGGCTGGGTGTTTGATCCGCTGTGTGGTGAACCGGTACTCGGGCTCCGCTCCGAGTTGACACGTTGAACAGTTACGCCGGGAAACTGGTAAATAAATCTCGTTCCCGTCGAATGACAGATCAGACATATCCATATTATGCACAGAGCGCACGGGAGCGATGACATTGCCATCTCGACAGAGTTCAGAAGTGCTACTTGTTGTAGGGCGAGTTTTCGATGAGTTTTGAAAATGTGCGTTTGAAACCTTTCTTTTTCCAGATGGGGGGCGATTGCTTTCCCCCAAAAAAATCCACTGTACGCTAAGCGCTCATGAGTTCGTCATGGTGCAGAGTGACTTCAAGACAGAGTGCTTTAACCCAACAACTCAAGTGAAATGAATCACACCATCATGCACATGGAAGATATCTGCGTTTTAAACGTTACTCTGACGTCTGACCCCCTGCGAGGATGAAGGAGTCAGATATCCACTTTAATTAGCTTCCCACCGTGCGCGTAAAAAGCGCGCAGATGTGAGGTAGAACATCACAACTGAGCACCGTCTCTCGCTCTCTCTGTCTCAAGAGGAGAGAGTTTGGGAAGCAAAGCCGCTGCTTCTCATGTTTAGGTTAAATCGCAAGGATTTTTAAACAATTTCACTTAATCCTATGGATTATAAAGGCATGCAGAGCCTGTCACATCCACATGGACCATTTTTAATAGGTTATGTGCTCTTTTTTAAACCTAAATTGGAAGAACATTTTCATCATATTTGGTAGCGAAACCTCTTTAATTCTGTTTAAAACATTCTAAAAAATTATAATTGTATGAATATCTAGCTTAAAAATCACAATATCAATGTGTTTAATCGGAATTCATTCCAATAAATTTTGGAATTAATGTCGGTCTAAACATTTTGGAGGTATCTTTGCTAATATCTCGATGGCATATACACGGATACATTGCTATATAATACCCTGATCTGTAGTATTATACAGTAACTATAATATATAATACCCTGATCTGTAGTATTATACAGTAAGTATAATATATAATACCCTGATCTGTAGTATTATACAGTAACTATAATATATAATACCCTGATCTGTAGTATTATACAGTAAGTATAATATATTATCGTGACACAAGGCGAGACCCAGATGCAGACACAGGAAGCAGATGGTTGGAGTTTAAGATGTTTATTAATCCAAAAGGAATAGACAAGAGAATGGGCGTGGACAGGCAAAAAGGTCAAAACCAGATCAGGAGGTACCTAAGGGCAGGCAGGCTCGAGGTCAGGGCAGGCAGAATGGTCAGGCAGGTGGGCATGGAGTCCAGAGAAAACAAGCAAGGGTCAGAAACGGGAGGACTAGCAAAAGGAGAAACGGCAAAGCAGGAAACCGGGGAAAAGCGCTGGTAGGCTTGGACATACAAGACAAACTGGCACAGAGAGCCAGGAAACACAGGGATAAATACACCGGGGAAAACAAGCGACACCTGGAGAGGGTGGAGACAATAACGAGGACAGGTGAAACAGATCAGGGTGTGACACAGTGCATCGTTATTGTTCTGGTTAGATCGCCCCCTACTGACAGAATCTAAAATCAGTTACTACTGAGCGTGTCTGTTGTATCTAAAGTACACAGGTCCCATCCTGCAGGAATTACTCCCCCCGTCCTCCCAGGAATGCCCCCCCCATCCTCCCAGGAATAACTCCCCCCGTCCTCCCAGGAATAACTCCCCCCATCCTCCCTGGAATCGCTCCCCCCTGTCCTCCCTGGAATGCCTCCCCCTGACCTCCCGGGAATGCCTCCCCCCTGTCCTCCCAGGAATAACTCCCCCCCCGTCCTCCCAGGAATAACTCCCCCCGTCCTCCGAGGAATGCCTCCCCCCGTCCTCCCAGGAATGCCTCCCCCCGTCCTCCCAGGAATGCCTCCCCCCGTCCTCCCAGGAATAACTCCCCCCCGTCCTCCCAGGAATAACTCCCCCGTCCTCCCAGGAATGCCTCCCCCCGTCCTCCCAGGAATAACTCCCCCCTGTCCTCCCAGGAATAACTCCCCCATCCTCCCAGGAATGCCTCCCCCCGTCCTCCCAGGAATAACTCCCCCGTCCTCCCTGGAATAACTCCCCCGTCCTCCCAGGAATGCCACCCCCCGTCCTCCCAGGAATAACTCCCCCCGTCCTCCCTGGAATAACTCCTCCCGTCCTCCCAGGAATGCCTCCCCCCGTCCTCCCAGGAATAACTCCCCCGTCCTCCCAGGAATAACTCCCCCGTCCTCTCAGGAATAACTCCCCCCGTCCTCCCAGGAATAACTCCCCCCGTCCTCCCAGGAATAACTCCCCCCGTCCTCCCAGGAATAACTCCCCCCGTCCTCCCAGGAATAACTCCCCCCGTCCTCCCAGGAATAACCCCCCCCGTCCTCCCAGGAATGCCTCCCCCCGTCCTCCCAGGAATAACTCCCCCCGTCCTCCCAGGAATAACTCCCCCGTCCTCCCAGGAATAACTCCCCCCTGTCCTCCCAGGAATAACTCCCCCCTGTCCTCCCAGGAATGCCTCCCTCCTGTCCTCCCAGGAATAACTCCCCCTGTCCTCCCAGGAATAACTCCCCCGTCCTCCCAGGAATGCCTCCCCCCTGTCCTCCCAGGAATAACTCCCCCGTGTCCTCCCAGGAATAACTCCCCCGTCCTCCCAGGAATGCCTCCCCCCTGTCCTCCCAGGAATGCCTCCCCCCGTCCTCCCAGGAATAACTCCCCCCATCCTCCCAGGAATAACTCCCCCCGTCCTCCCAGGAATGCCTCCCCCCGTCCTCCCAGGAATAACTCCCCCCGTCCTCCCAGGAATGCCTCCCCCCGTCCTCCCAGGAATAACTCCCCCCATCCTCCCAGGAATAACTCCTCCCGTCCTCCCAGGAATAACTCCCCCCGTCCTCCCAGGCCAATAGTGTGCAACTGCAGCCCACAATTCGTCATTCCTTCATCATTCCTTCACCCCCCCCCCACCCCTCCAGCATCCCATTGGTTCTTTCATGAACACCACCTCTCTAGCATGACATCATCATGAATGTGGGTCAAAAAGGGAAATAAAAGTATTATCTGAGTTGTTTCGTCCCCCTCCTCCCATGTGCTCTTCGCTAGTTAGCATGTGCCGTTTAGACATTGTCCTTTTCTCCCGCTTGCCAAGCACCTGCCCTCACCATCGTTAACAGAACTGAGGGAAAACAGTGCCCAAAAAGGCCGGGGGTGAAGGAAACTGTCTACCGGTGTTGCCAGGAGCCGGGGGCGATACCTGTCTTCGCCGTCGTTAACAGAACTGAGGGAAAACAGTGAATAAGAGTGCCTGACAGGCGGGGGCGAAGGACACTTCCGGGTTAGTCATACAAATCTTATCTACCGGTGTACCCCCGCCTCTTCTTCATCTGTGGGGTTAATCGGGGGTTGGCATCCAACGCCACGGTGCATTGCTGTCACCTACTGTTCTGGAGCATCCCCACCTCCCACCTGTCCTAGCTTAATAATTGACCAATAGAAGTATAAAGACGGGTTCCTGCAGATGCAGGAATGCCCACATGCAGGAACTCCCCGAATTGCGGGCTGCAGTTGCACCCTTCTCTCCCAGGCTGCTGGCCTCTCAGGGCTGGCTCCAGCCATAGGCAGTTATTTTTGGAACTCAGTCGGGATCGCAATTTAGTATTGAGAGTAAGAATAATAGAATACACCAGGTGAAATTTCAAGAAAAAAAATTGGGCATCAGCAGTTTTTCCTTTTATGTCAGTCACTCAATTAGCCATGTCAGCTAGAAATGTTTTGATTGTTAGTTAATCTAGCCAGCTATCTAAACTTGGAGAAAAACATAGCACTGGTGTGGGTGGCAGGTAGACTAGTGGTTAGAGCATTGGGCCAGTAACCAAAAGGTTGCTGGATCAAATACCTGAACTGACAAGGTAAAAATCTGTTGTTATCCCTGAACAAGGCATTTAACACACTGTTCCCCGGTAGGTCATCATTGTCAATAAGAATTTGTATGTGACTAATTAAATGTAAAATATATTATGGGTGATATCTTTTGAATGGTTAAGGATAGAATCAAGATGTTTTCTGTGAGGAAAAGAGGAAGACTTGGCTACTACGTTGGCTACAGAACCTGGCTAAGAAAAAAAGTTGAGAAAAGTGCAAGGGTTGAGCGAGATACAAATTCAATAGCGTTTTAATACTCAAGGGTGTAAAAAAACATAGCTAGACTGTTGTTTTACTATTGAAACTTAATTGTTTTTAGTTTGGTAAAACAGCTTGCGTTTCTTAACCAGTCAAAGGGTATCTAACTAGAAGGCTGGTGGTGACTGGTTAGCTAACCAAGCGAGATGTGTCTGCATGTCTGCCCACACCCCATTGTCTGCACCCCCTGCAGTTCACCAGCTGATTTAGGCCAGGCTGTGTGTGCTGTGTGTGCTGTGTGTGCTGTGTGTGCTGTGTGTGCTGTGTGTGCTGTGTGTGCTGTGTGTGCTGTGTGTGGCGAGTCCTAGTAATTGTGCTTATCACTGAAAAGCTCTCAATCTCTCCAAAAACTCTTGTCCAGTCCACATAGTAATCAGGTTTAAGTGACAGAGAAAATGTTGTCTTGTTTCAGTCATGTGTTGCTGCCTTGCTATGTTGTTGTCTTAGGTCTCTCTTTATGTAGTGTTGTGTTGTCTCTCTTGTCGTGATGTGTGTTTGGTCCTATATTTTTATAAAATGTTTAATCCCAGGCCCCCATCCCCGCAGGAGGCCTTTTGCCTTTTGGTAGGCCGTCATTGTAAATAAGAATTTGTTCTTAACTGAAATGAAAAATATGTTTTGGTTTATAGTTTTTTTCTGGGTCTTATTAGTCAAGTTATAGTTTTGTCAATTGTCACTGAAAAATAGGTGTATCCCAGCTGAGCCCAAATGGTGTAATTGTGATGGTGAACATGCAGGTGAATTTCTGAAGTGTCCTGTTAGGCTGAAAGAGACCAAGCTGGTTAGAATAAGGACTGTCCAGCAGGTCTCCTCTCTGGAGGTGGTTAGAATAAGGACTGTCCAGCATGTCTCCTCTCTGGAGGTGGTTAGAATAAGGACTGTCCAGCAGGTCTCCTCTCTGGACGTGGTTAGAATAAGGACTGTCCAGCAGGTCTCCTCTCTGGAGGTGGTTAGAATAAGGACTGTCCAGCAGGTCTCCTCTCTAGAGGTGGTTAGAATAAGGACTGTCCAGCAGGTCTCCTCTCTAGAGGTGGTTAGAATAAGGACTGTCCAGCAGGTCTCCTCTCTGGAGGTGGTTATAATAAGGACTGTCCAGCAGGTCTCCTCTCTGGAGGTGGTTAGAATAAGGACTGACCAGCATGTCTCCTCTCTGGAGATGGTTAGAATAAGGACTGTCCAGCATGTCTCCTCTCTGGAGGTGGTTAGAATAAGGACTGTCCAGCAGGTCTCCTCTCTGGAGGTGGTTAGAATAAGGACTGTCCAGCAGGTCTCCTCTCTGGAGGTGGTTAGAATAAGGACTGTCCAGCAGGTCTCCTCTCTGGAGGTGGTTAGAATAAGGACTGTCCAGCAGGTCTCCTCTCTGGAGGTGTTGAGAATAAGGACTGTCCAGCAGGTCTCCTCTCTGGAGGTGGTTAGAATAAGGACTGTCCAGCAGGTCTCCTCTCTGGAGGTGGTTAGAATAAGGACTGTCCAGCAGGTTTCCTCTCTGGAGGTGGTTAGAATAAGGACTGTCCAGCATGTCTCCTCTCTGGAGGTGTTGAGAATAAGGACTGTCCAGCAGGTCTCCTCTCTGGAGGTGGTTAGAATAAGGACTGTCCAGCAGGTCTCCTCTCTGGAGGTGTTGAGAATAAGGACTGTCCAGCATGTCTCCTCTCTGGACGTGGTTAGAATAAGGACTGTCCAGCAGGTCTCCTCTTTGGAGGTGGTTAGAATAAGGACTGTCCAGCAGGTCTCCTCTCTAGAGGTGGTTAGAATAAGGACTGTCCAGCAGGTCTCCTCTCTAGAGGTGGTTAGAATAAGGACTGTCCAGCAGGTCTCCTCTCTGGAGGTGGTTATAATAAGGACTGTCCAGCAGGTCTCCTCTCTGGAGGTGGTTAGAATAAGGACTGACCAGCATGTCTCCTCTCTGGAGATGGTTAGAATAAGGACTGTCCAGCATGTCTCCTCTCTGGAGGTGGTTAGAATAAGGACTGTCCAGCAGGTCTCCTCTCTGGAGGTGGTTAGAATAAGGACTGTCCAGCAGGTCTCCTCTCTGGAGGTTGTTAGAATAAGGACTGTCCAGCAGGTCTCCTCTCTGGAGGTGGTTAGAATAAGGACTGTCCAGCAGGTCTCCTCTCTGGAGGTGTTGAGAATAAGGACTGTCCAGCAGGTCTCCTCTCTGGAGGTGGTTAGAATAAGGACTGTCCAGCAGGTCTCCTCTCTGGAGGTGGTTAGAATAAGGACTGTCCAGCAGGTTTCCTCTCTGGAGGTGGTTAGAATAAGGACTGTCCAGCATGTCTCCTCTCTGGAGGTGTTGAGAATAAGGACTGTCCAGCAGGTCTCCTCTCTGGAGGTGGTTAGAATAAGGACTGTCCAGCAGGTCTCCTCTCTGGAGGTGTTGAGAATAAGGACTGTCCAGCATGTCTCCTCTCTGGAGGTGGTTAGAATAAGGACTGTCCAGCAGGTCTCCTCTCTGGAGGTGTTGAGAATAAGGACTGTCCAGCAGGTCTCCTCTCTGGAGGTGTTGAGAATAAGGACTGTCCAGCATGTCTCCTCTCTGGAGGTGTTGAGAATAAGGACTGTCCAGCAGGTCTCCTCTCTGGAGGTGGTTAGAATAAGGACTGTCCAGCAGGTCTCCTCTCTGGAGGTGGTTAGAATAAGGACTGTCCAGCAGGTTTCCTCTCTGGAGGTGGTTAGAATAAGGACTGTCCAGCATGTCTCCTCTCTGGAGGTGTTGAGAATAAGGACTGTCCAGCAGGTCTCCTCTCTGGAGGTGGTTAGAATAAGGACTGTCCAGCAGGTCTCCTCTCTGGAGGTGTTGAGAATAAGGACTGTCCAGCATGTCTCCTCTCTGGAGGTGGTTAGAATAAGGACTGTCCAGCAGGTCTCCTCTCTGGAGGTGTTGAGAATAAGGACTGTCCAGCAGGTCTCCTCTCTGGAGGTGTTGAGAATAAGGACTGTCCAGCATGTCTCCTCTCTGGAGGTGTTGAGAATAAGGACTGTCCAGCAGGTCTCCTCTCTAGAGGTGGTTAGAATAAGGACTGTCCAGCATGTCTCCTCTCTGGAGGTGTTGAGAATAAGGACTGTCCAGCATGTCTCCTCTCCGAAGACGGTGCGAAGAGTGGAGGAAAGGAGTGGAGTTGAAGAAGTAATGGTAGCAGGACTAGAGACACCAGATGATGTTCCTTGTCAACAGAGAGATCCTGACATGTTGCATGTTTAGAAGGTGGACTTTGTCACATTTAAATCTGAGAAAATAGGCATAATTTTGTGAGTGTCGGCTGATTGTTTTTTGGAACTCTGGAATATTTCTGTTTCACTATCCCCGTACAGTAGATACCAGCAATACATCAATATGTAGTCTTCCATAAAAACTCAAGAAGAAGAAGTAGTAGATGTAGAAGAAGTAGAAGAAGAAGATTGTCAACTGGAGTTTGTGATTCCGGGATTCAGTTCTGTACGGTGTCATAGAGTGGAGGGGTCAGGTGGGGGTCGTGCTACGTTGGTAAAAGAGGGGATGGCGTACGTACACAGTATTTTGGAGATATTAGAATGTGTGGTGATAGAAATATGTGTGAATAGAGGTAACATTGTAATAGCTGTCTTCTATAACCCCTACAAACCTCTCCTGTTAGCACAGTTAGAAGGAACTGATTAGACGTGAAGGGGTAGGAAGGTAATATGGTTTGGTGATTTTAATGCCAATAATGAACTCTGGGGATGTACGCATTGAAGAATTTACAGATAACGGGACGAGTGCGTGTTAATGATGGTAAGGAGAACAAATGTGGAAAGGGGTACAAAGTCATACTTGGTAGTTGACACCTGCAGCGGTGGCAGGGAGGTGTGAATGGGAGGTGACGACAGAACCCATGATAGGGAAAGACCTAGTCAGTTGTAGAAGGTACAGGGGGGGGCTACCATAATCAACATCCATGCCTTGCTCAGGGGCAGAACAACAAATGTTTTACCTTGTCAGCTCAGGGATTTGATCCAGCAACTTTTCAGTTACTGGCCCAACACTCTTACCACTAGGCTACCTGCCGCCGAGTGAGTACATAACAATTTAACTGATTGTGTCAAGTGTATGCGGCCGAGTTGATGGCCATGATTCTAGGTTTGAGATGGGCGAAGGTGAAACAACTCAGAGTGGTGATCTGCTTTGATTGGGCTGCAGTGTAGAGTCGTGTGAAGACGGCCATGTCGGATAGGACAGACTTGTTTATGGAGATGATGGTGCTGTCGATGGGATTGGAGGGTAAAAAGAGAAGGCCGATGTTGTGGCTAAGAATGCTGTGAGGAGAGAGAGAGGGGTGGATATTCAGGTCCCGCTGGGCAGCAGGGAAGTGAAGTTCTGGACCAGGGCAAAAGGGCTCCATCTTTGGCAAAAGGGGTGGGATGCTGTTTCGTGTGATGTATTGTTGTTACATTTAAGTCATTTAGCAGACACTCTTATCCAGAGCGACTTATAGTAGAGTGCATACATTTTATTACATTTTTATATACTGGCCCACCGTGGGAATCGAACCCACAACCCTGGCGTTGCAGGCGCCAAGCTCTACCAACTGAGCAACAGTGGGACTGTTGTCTTTACCTTCTTGCCCTGTGTGCTGTTGTCTGTGCCCAATAATGTTTGTACCATGTTTTGTGCTGCTAACATGTTGTGTTGCTTCCATGTTGTTGTCATGTTGTGTTGCTATGTTGTTGTCTTAGGTCTCTCTTTATGTAGTGTTGTGGTGTCTCTCTTGTCGTGATGTGTGTTTGGTCCTATATTTTTATTTCATTTATTTGTATTTTTAATCCCAGCCCCAACCACGCAGGAGGCCTTTTGGTAGGCCGTCATTGTAAATAAGAATTTGTTCTTAACTGACTTGCCTAGTTAAATAAAGGTTAAATAAATAAATAAATAAATAAATAAATAAATAGTAAGGGGAGGTAATTTTATCGCGTGCAACGTTCAGTAAAGGAAGAGGTGGGGAGTATGGGATGTAGGAGAGAGGAAGTTGTGTAGGGTAGACTACGGTTTGGCCACACAGGTTTGAATGCCACATTGTGGATGATAGGGAGACATGATACAGGTCTGTTGGATGAGTGTTTAGTGGAGGAAACGGTGGAGCATGTGTCGATATTTTCTGAACTGTATGACGTAGATAGGGAGAGATTGTGTGAAAGGGTTAGAGAGGCTGGACTGGGTTGGGGTTTGGGTGGTGTAGTTGGGGGAGGAAAGGGAAGTGGTGTCTAGGGCTCTAGAGGGGGTTTGGGTGGTGTAGTGGGGGAGGAAAGGGAAGTGGTGTCTAGGGCTCTAGAGGGGGTTTGGGTGGTGTAGTGGGGGGAGGAAAGGGAAGTGGTGTCTAGGACTCTAGAGGGGGTTTGGGTGGTGTAGTGGGGGAGGAAAGGGAAGTGGTGTCTAGGACTCTAGAGGGGGTTTGGGTGGTGTAGTGGTGGGAGGAAAGGGAAGTGGTGTCTAGGGCTCTAGAGGGGGTTTGGGTGGTGTAGTGGGGGGAGGAAAGGGAAGTGGTGTCTAGGGCTCTAGAGGGTTAGAGAGGCTAGAGGGGGTTTGGGTGGTGTAGTGGGGGAGGAAAGGGAAGTGGTGTTTAGGGCTCTAGAGGGGGTTTGGGTGGTGTAGTGGTGGGAGGAAAGGGAAGTGGTGTCTAGGGATCTAGAGGGGGTTTGGGTGGTGTAGTGGGGGAGGAAAGGGAAGTGGTGTCTAGGGCTCTAGAGGGGGTTTGGGTGGTGTAGTGGTGGGAGGAAAGGGAAGTGGTGTCTAGGGCTCTAGAGGGGGTTTGGGTGGTGTAGTGGGGGGAGGAAAGGGAAGTGGTGTCTAGGGCTCTAGAGGGGGTTTGGGTGGTGTAGTGGGGGGAGGGAAGTGGTGTCTAGGGCTCTAGAGGGGGTTTGGGTGGTGTAGTGGGGGGAGGGAAGTGGTGTCTAGGGCTCTAGAGGGGGTTTGGGTGGTGTAGTGGGGGGAGGAAAGGGAAGTGGTGTCTAGGGATCTATTTCACTCTCTTAGAGGAACAGGACTAATGCAGATCATTTAATGTAGGTAGACCGTGACTGGCCTCACACTCCAGTACAGTAGGTGGCGGTGTAAGCACCTTAGACGTTGGACGCAATTCGCCAACCTAATCCCGAAGAAGAAGCAGCATGTACACGTGTCCTCGGTGAAGTGACAGCTCAGATACGGAGGCTGATATGGCTACAGAGACCGGCATCAATATGGAGGACAACATAGACGTGGAAGCGAGAGAAAAACCCTTTGAGCTTCATTTAGACGCTTTAAAGAAGATGTTGGAAGACCAAGACCCCATATTTATTATCGGAATTATTGTTTCTTTGGCTGTTGTTGTCATCACTTTCGGTAAGTTTAGCAAGCTAATTTAACTAGCTAAATTCATTCCAGTTCACGTTAACACAGTGTTGCCCATATCCAGTCATTGGGTATCCTCAAAAACACACAATTTAGTTTTAGCCCCGGACAAACATACCTCATTAAACTTATTGACGGCCTGAGGATTAGTTGACACGTTTTTACCGGGGCTACAATAAAAACGTACTGTGGAGGTACTCGAGGACCGGAGTTTGGACCCACAGCGTTAGCTAGCTAGCTAGCCTGGCTTCAGCCTGCTGGCTTTCTATGCTATAATATTTTAAAAACAAACTTTTAGTCTTTTATCAAGCCTGCTATTAAAGGTGTCACTAGCGACCTGTCTAGTTAACGTTACTGTACTAGTTACTCTTTGTCAGGTGCTCGTCTGCTTTGTATGGTCGTTAAAACCAAACCTGCTGTTATTGGGTTTACATTTCAGTGTTGTTGAAGTACTTACAAAGCAGAAAAACTGTCCAAAGTGCTGTGCTGCTGGTTGGTCTCTGCGATTCTGGAAAGACCCTTCTCTTTAGTCGAGTGAGTACTTCCGGTCAACACATGGCATGTCCAGTCCAACTATTTACAGATGGCAGAAGGTGTATGATACTGATGGATGGTCATTGTTTTGCAGTTGTTGTCAGGAAAGTTCAAGAAAACCCAGACCTCCATCACAGACAGCAGTGCCCCTTACAAAGCCAAGAACGAGAGGGTAAGGAGGAAACGGCTGTGGTGAGGGAGTGAGTTCAAGGTTCAGGAATGGCTGTTTAGAACTTTTACATTATTAAAGACAAATGCATTTGTCTTAATGTGTCACACACCGGCTTGACCGTCCCCCTGTACTCTGTACGACGCCGTGCAGGGAAGCAGCTGGACCCTGATTGACCTACCTGGACATGACAGTCTTCGGCCTCAGTATGTGGAGAAGTTCAAGTCAGCTGCCAGGTGAGTAAAGATGAAAAATCTTTGTATTCAGGGGAGGTTTTATAATATGGTGCTTGTATTTCAGGTGTAAGGTGTCCATGGGAGGTTTATAACTTATCTAAGACATGCCACCAGAGGTCTCTCTACAGTCTCCAAGTCCAGAACAGACTATGGGAGGCGCACAGTACTACATAGAGCCATGACTACATGGAACTCTATTCCACATCAAGTAACTCATAAAAGCAGTAGAATCAGATTGTATTTTTCTTCTAATGGATAGAAATACACCTTATGGAACAGCGGAGACTGTGAAGAGATGCTGTACACACACATGATAACATCTCAGTGCTTGAGGCGTCACTACAGACACCCTGGTTCAATTCCAGGCTGTATCACAACCGGCTGCGATTGGGAGTCCCATAGGGCGGCGCACAATTGACCCAGCGTCGTCTGGGTTTGGCCGACGTAATGGGGATCCATAATGAATATAAATAATATGGTGTTTGTATTTCAGGTGTTCAGGGGAGGTCTGTAATAGGAGTAACATGCAGTGCTTGACCTAAGATGAAGATCCTGAGAGAGGCCCTCTCACTTTGTCTTTTTGTTCTCTCCTCTCTCTGACTGCAGAGCCATGGTCTTTGTGGTGGACAGTGCCATCTTCCAGAAGGAAGTGAGAGACGTGGCTGAGTTCCTGTACTTCCTGTTGACTGACAGTGTAGTGTCCAGGAATGTCCCTTCTCTGATAGTGGCCTGCAACAAGCAAGGTGACACATCACTTGTCAAACCCTCCATCACCCTCTACAAAAAAAACCCTCCCCAGGATGACGTTGTGTGTGTGTGTTAATGATTTAAAAAGTGTTACTTCATATATTTTCCATCTCTCTAGATATCACCATGGCAAAATCTGCTAAGCTGATTCGTCAGCAGCTGGAGAAAGAGCTGTAAGTCACCCTGCCGTTACGAATCCCTTTTGGACTCCGTGTGTTGTGGAAAGGGAAACACTTAATTGTTTCAAGCTAACGTTAGAGAACATTAGAGCCCACTGAATGTCTATCTAAAGTGACAACAGTTCACTCGCATTTTGCTAGTGAAAGAAATGAAATGCAAATAACGAAAATGAACTGGTCACATTTTTGTGTGAGGTATGATCTACATTTAATTCTGCGTCCCATTAGTTTTATTTTCCACGTAACATTACGAGGATCACGCACCCTGATAAACTGCAACTGTAATTATGATTCACGTCACAAAAAGCATTACAAAAGTATAATAAAAAAAATCAACATCTTGGCATTAAATGGAGTCGTGAGTTTAGAAGACTGAGTGATGAAGAATGAATGAGTGTCTGGTATCAGCTATAGAGGCAATGCTTCTAAAATGCCTTGGCACTAGATTTGCGAGTTGAATCTCCAATTTGCCGCGTGCGTCTGGTACTCTTAAAAAGTTAGACGGGGTTCACAGTTCTGCCAACATCAACACCAGGGCCGGGATGGTACCAGTTGAGAAAGACACGCAAGCAATCCTCCTGTTACCAACACCAGGGCCGGGATGGTACCAGTGTCACGACATTCGTTAGTACCATGGCAAGGAAACGGATTTAACTTCTTTAGAACAGTCCTAATGTTGGAAACAAACATTACTGTTGTCATCCAGAGTCGCATGTATTTATTTACTAAGCTGTAGCATAATATTTTACATACAACTAGTTTAAGGACCGAATCGTTCTGTTTTTTTTGCCATAAAAAAATATATTTTGTTATTGTTAAAGTCACAGCAATAATTTTAAATGGAAGTGTGATTCTACAGAATGAATTGATCCTAACCTTTACCGTTTCCCCTCAGGAACACACTGAAAGTGACACGGTCTGCGGCTCTGAGCGCCCAGGATGGGTCTGCGGGGGCCAGCGTGCACCTGGGGAAGAAAGGCAAGGACTTTGAGTTCAGCCAGCTGCCCATGAAGGTGGAGTTCCTGGAGTGCAGCGCCCGAGGCAGCAAGGGGGAGGACAGGGAGGCAGACATCGCCAGCCTCGAGAAGAGCCTGGCGAGGCTGTGAGATGACTGGGTCTCATTAGTGACCATTTAGTTCCCATAGGTCACTACTTTGGCCAAGAGCTCTTGAGTGGGGTGCATTATGGGGAATTAGGCTAAGGTCTCTCAGCATATCAGGTATCTTCGTCGGTCCTCAGAACTCCAGACTCAACACAACTACACTATGGAAGTGAGTTGTGCTGACATCACAAGGTCAGCAGCGGTACTTGATGTATTGAATGGTAATTTTGCGAAAAGATCTGATTAATTTCTATTTTTTTGTTGTTGCTTTGCTCATCTCTAGCAGATGTTACTTTTTGTCTAGCAAATGACCCGTCCTTTTCATAGTGGATACTCTCACCCACGGCTATGAAACAATGTCAACATATATTTATACTATCGTTTGTCTATTTGTTTTGTTTCCCTCATCAGCATTTAACTAACCCATCAATCATGATATCCTGTGAATGTGATGAGATATTTCACTAAACCCACCTCAGACGACCTATCGGATTTCTGCATTTAGATTACCGTAATTTCTGGACTATTGAGCGCACCTGAATATAAGCCGCACCCACTGAATATTTTTTTTAAAATTATTTTGAACATAAATAAGCCGCACATGTCTATAAGCCGCAGGTGCCTACCGGTACATTGAAACAAATTAACTTTACACAGGCTTTAACGAAACACGGCTTGTAACAAAAATAAATAGGCTTTAACGAAACACGGCTTGTCATCGACTCATTAAGACCAAGCTCCCGTGCAGCAGCTCTATTTCCTTTTCCAACAGCCAGATCAATCGCCTTCAACTTGAAAGCTGCATCACATGCATTTCTCCGTGTCTTTGCCATGATGAGGGTGACAAAATGACTACCGTAATCAGAATGATGGGAAGTTTGAGAGCACTCGATTTAATCTAAACAGTAAAAAAAAAAGTTGTTTGACCTTAACCCGTTCGGCAATTTCATTGGTCTAATGAAAGCTTCATGCCGCCAAAAAACTAAGCACGTCACAGAATGTTTTTTTATTTATTTTTTTAAATTGAAAGCGGGAAAAATCCATATTAGCCGCGTCATTGTTTAAGCGGCTAATATGGTTCAAAGCCTGGGGAAAAAGTAGCGGCTTATAGTCCGGAAATTACGGTACAGCAGTTTGTATTCCCAAATCAGTTTTTGGTTCCTTTCTGGAATGGGTTAGTTGAATGTTCCATCAGTTTGTATTGTGGTCCCGTGTATTCTGTAGTTCTAACACCTTTTTTTAAAGGGGAAGTTGAATGTTCCATCAGTTTGTATTGTGGTCCAGTGTATTCTGTAGTTCCAACACCTTTTTTAAAGGGGAAGTTGACCATGAATCTGTATCACTGTTAGCCAAATAGGAATGTTTTTTTAAAAATGTTTTTGTCTTATTCAGCTTGTAAATAAAATCTGTTTTTGTGGTTTATTGGTGAGTGCATCATCGTAACCATTGTGACAAAGTTGTGCAAGAAAAAGCTTACTGACGAGGTTGAGTCATACACACTGCAAAACCTTTTTTTTTTTTAATTGGAAAAAAATCAAGCCACACTTTTTTTTTGACCTGTTATGACTAACTCACATCCTTACCTAGCTGCTGACATCTTGACTGATAGACTCGATTGTATGAAAAATACAGTGAGATTCAATCTGATTGTAGGTCATGGGCTTTGTGGCTCTTTTTAAAGGGTATGTTCCGGCATTTGCTGATATCCCATTCACGGTAAACTTTGCATATGTCGGCTCAATCAGAAATTGCCTTTAAAAGCCGCAATGCCTAGCAACACACTGAGTAAAACAAACATGGACACTTTCCTAATACCTCCTCCCTCCCTCTGCCCTCAGAACAGCCTCAGTTGGTTGGACATGGACTCTACAAAGTGTTGAAAGCGTTCCACAGGGTTGCTGGCCCATGATGACTCTAATGCTTCCCACAGTTGTGTGAAATTGGCTGGATGTCCTTTGGGTGGTGGACCGTTCTTGACAATCACTGGAAACTGTTGAGTGTGAAAAACCCAGCAGTGTTGCATTTCTTGACACAAACCGGTGCGCCTGGCAAGTTTCTACCATACCCTGTTCAAAGGCACTTAAATCTTTTGCCTTGCCCCGTTCACCCTCTGAATGGCACACATACATAATCCATGTCTCAAGGCTTAAAAAAAATCATTCTTTAACATGTCATCCTCCCCTTCAGCTACACTGATTGAAGTGGATTTAACAGGTGACATCAATAAGGGATCATAGCTTTCACCTGAATTCACCTGGTCAGTCTATGTCATGGACAGAGCAGGTGTTCCTAATGTTTTGTATACTCAGTGTATGGACACCTGCTCATCGAACATCTCATTCCAAAATCATGGGCATTAATATGGAGTTGCCCCCCCCCCCCCCCTTGTTGCTATAACAGCCTCCACTCTTCTGGGAAGGCTTTCCACTAGATGTTGGAACATTGCTGCGGGGACTTGCTTCCATTCAGCCACAAGAGCATTAGTGAGGTCAGGGCCTTCCCAAAACTGTTGCCACAAATTTGGAAGCACAGAATCGTCTAGAATATCATTGTATGCTGTAGCATTAAGATTTCCCTTCACTGGAAGTAAAAGGTCCTAGCCCAAACCATTATTCCTCCTCCACCAAACTTTACACTATGCATTGGGGCTGGTAGCATTCTACCTCGCGATCTCCAAACCCAGATTCGTCCGTTGGACTGCCAGATGGTGAAGCGTGATTCATCACTCCAGAGAACACGTTTCCACTGCTCCAGAGTCCAATGGCGGTGATCTTTACACCACTCCAGCTGACGCTTGGCATTGCGCATGGTTGATCTTAGGCTTGTGTGCTCGGCCATGGCATCTTTAGCAGGGCAGAAATTTAACTGACTGACTTGTTGGAAAGGTGACATCCTTTGACGGTGCCACGTTGAAAGACACTGAGCTCTTCAGTACAGACTATTCTACTGCCAATGTTTTGTCTATGGAGATTACATAGATGTGTGCTCAATTTTATACACCGGTGTGGCCGAAATAGCCGAATCCACTAATGTGAAGGGTTGTCCACATACTGCTGTATATATAGTGTACATGTATATATACATTCAGGAAAGAAAAAACTCCACTCAGCACATTTGTAATAAGCTCCATTGGAGTAAAACTGATGACAAACATCTTATCACACCAAAAACTAGCAACAAGATTAGTGGCTAATGAAGTGAGATTGTTTCCTGGATAAATGGAATCATATCCTTTTCAGTGGCACATCTGGTTTGTACATATTGTCAAGCGAGGGTTCAGGTGTGTTTGCGAGACAGAGGACTTTGGTATAAGTCAGTGTTCCCCAACGGCCGGTCCTCCAGTACTTTCAGCCGTACACGGTTTTGTTGTTGTAGCCCTGAAGAAAAACAAAACAGACCTCATTCAGCTCATTGAGAGCTTGATGATTGGTTGACAAGAGGTATCAGGTGTGCTTATCCTGGGCTACAATAAAAATGTGTAGTGTTGGAGGGGGGGGGGGGTAATTGAGAACTGGAGTTGGAAAACATTGGTGTTAAGTCCAGTCAGAGGCAAGTTGAGGGAGGAAACGGCTAAACTAGCACAGTAACATCTGCCTGATCCTGACATGGCACAGTCTTATCATTGTTGAGCTGATCAAACATCGGCATCCATCTTCACCCCCCTGGTTTGTCATGGTACAGTCCTATCAGATGGACCTGTCTTCACCCCCCCTGGTTTGTCATGGTACAGTCCTATCAGATGGACCTGTCTTCACCCCCCTGGTTTGTCATGGTGCAGTCCTATCAGATGGACCTGTCTTCACCTCCCTGGTTTGTCATGGTGCAGTCCTATCAGATGGACCTGTCTTCACCCCCCTGGTTTGTCATGGTACAGTCCTATCAGATGGACCTGTCTTCACCCCCCCTGGTTTGTCATGGTACAGTCCTATCAGATGGACCTGTCTTCACCCCCCTGGTTTGTCATGGTACAGTCCTATCAGATGGACCTGTCTTCACCCCCCCTGGTTTGTCATGGTGCAGTCCTATCAGATGGACCTGTCTTCACCCCCCTGGTTTGTCATGGTGCAGTCCTATCAGATGGACCTGTCTTCACCCCCCTGGTTTGTCATGGTACAGTCCTATCAGATGGACCTGTCTTCACCCCCCCTGGTTTGTCATGGTGCAGTCCTATCAGATGGACTTGTCTTCACCCCCCCTGGTTTGTCATGGTACAGTCCTATCAGATGGACCTGTCTTCACCCCCCTGGTTTGTCATGGTACAGTCCTATCAGATGGACCTGTCTTCACCCCCCTGGTTTGTCATGGTGCAGTCCTATCAGATGGACCTGTCTTCACCCCTCCTGGTTTGTCATGGTGCAGTCCTATCAGATGGACCTGTCTTCACCCCCCTGGTTTGTCATGGTACAGTCCTATCAGATGGACCTGTCTTCACCCCCCTGGTTTGTCATGGTAGAGTCCTATCAGATGGACCTGTCTTCACCTCCCTGGTTTGTCATGGTAGAGTCCTATCAGATGGACCTGTCTTCACCCCCCCTGGTTTGTCATGGTACAGTCCTATCAGATGGACCTGTCTTCACCCCCCCTGGTTTGTCATGGTACAGTCCTATCAGATGGACCTGTCTTCACCCCCCCCTGGTTTGTCATGGTGCAGTCCTATCAGATGGACCTGTCTTCACCCCCCTGGTTTGTCATGGTGCAGTCCTATCAGATGGACCTGTCTTCACCCCCCTGGTTTGTCATGGTGCAGTCCTATCAGATGGACCTGTCTTCACCCCCCTGGTTTGTCATGGTGCAGTCCTATCAGATGGACCTGTCTTCACCCCCCTGGTTTGTCATGGTGCAGTCCTATCAGATGGACCTGTCTTCACCCCCCTGGTTTGTCATGGTACAGTCCTATCAGATGGACCTGTCTTCACCCCCCTGGTTTGTCATGGTGCAGTCCTATCAGATGGACCTGTCTTCACCCCCCCTGGTTTGTCATGGTACAGTCCTATCAGATGGACCTGTCTTCACCCCCCTGGTTTGTCATGGTACAGTCCTATCAGATGGACCTGTCTTCACCCCCCCTGGTTTGTCATGGTGCAGTCCTATCAGATGGACCTGTCTTCACCCCCCTGGTTTGTCATGGTACAGTCCTATCAGATGGACCTGTCTTCACCCCCCCTGGTTTGTCATGGTACAGTCCTATCAGATGGACCTGTCTTCACCCCCCTGGTTTGTCATGGTGCAGTCCTATCAGATGGACCTGTCTTCACCCCCCTGGTTTGTCATGGTGCAGTCCTATCAGATGGACCTGTCTTCACCCCCCTGGTTTGTCATGGTACAGTCCTATCAGATGGACCTGTCTTCACCCCCCCTGGTTTGTCATGGTAGAGTCCTATCAGATGGACCTGTCTTCACCTCCCTGGTTTGTCATGGTACAGTCCTATCAGATGGACCTGTCTTCACCCCCCCTGGTTTGTCATGGTACAGTCCTATCAGATGGACCTGTCTTCACCCCCCCCTGGTTTGTCATGGTGCAGTCCTATCAGATGGACCTGTCTTCACCCCCCTGGTTTGTCATGGTGCAGTCCTATCAGATGGACCTGTCTTCACCCCCCCTGGTTTGTCATGGTACAGTCCTATCAGATGGACCTGTCTTCACCCCCCTGGTTTGTCATGGTACAGTCCTATCAGATGGACCTGTCTTCACCCCCCCTGGTTTGTCATGGTGCAGTCCTATCAGATGGACCTGTCTTCACCCCCCTGGTTTGTCATGGTACAGTCCTATCAGATGGACCTGTCTTCACCCCCCCTGGTTTGTCATGGTACAGTCCTATCAGATGGACCTGTCTTCACCCCCCTGGTTTGTCATGGTGCAGTCCTATCAGATGGACCTGTCTTCACCCCCCTGGTTTGTCATGGTGCAGTCCTATCAGATGGACCTGTCTTCACCCCCCTGGTTTGTCATGGTACAGTCCTATCAGATGGACCTGTCTTCACCCCCCCTGGTTTGTCATGGTGCAGTCCTATCAGATGGACTTGTCTTCACCCCCCCTGGTTTGTCATGGTACAGTCCTATCAGATGGACCTGTCTTCACCCCCCTGGTTTGTCATGGTACAGTCCTATCAGATGGACCTGTCTTCACCCCCCTGGTTTGTCATGGTACAGTCCTGTCAGATGGACCTGTCTTCACCCCCCTGGTTTGTCATGGTACAGTCCTATCAGATGGACCTGTCTTCACCCCCCCCTGGTTTGTCATGGTGCAGTCCTATCAGATGGACCTGTCTTCACCCCCCTGGTTTGTCATGGTACAGTCCTGTCAGATGGTCCTGTCTTCACCCCCCTGGTTTGTCATGGTACAGTCCTATCAGATGGACCTGTCTTCACCCCCCTGGTTTGTCATGGTACAGTCCTGTCAGATGGACCTGTCTTCACCCCCCTGGTTTGTCATGGTACAGTCCTATCAGATGGACCTGTCTTCACCCCCCTGGTTTGTCATGGTACAGTCCTATCAGATGGACCTGTCTTCACCCCCCTGGTTTGTCATGGTACAGTCCTATCAGATGGACCTGTCTTCACCCCCCTGGTTTGTCATGGTGCAGTCCTATCAGATGGACCTGTCTTCACCCCCCTGGTTTGTCATGGTACAGTCCTGTCAGATGGTCAGTGTTTCAGTCTTTTGAAAGGGAGAACCCTGCTGATAAAGACATTGTTCAGCCCTCCTTTAGGTGGATGCCTCTGGTTAGAGAAGGTTCTGTCAGCCAGTCTTTTTACACAGACAGGCTGATGATACTATCGCTCAGTGAGCAAAACTCAGAGGAAGGAGGGCCCCTTAAACTAGTAAGTAATACAAGGTAAGGCAGTCTGTATATTGCTACAGCCAAAGAGTAGACAGACAGGTTAGGTCTATAGACCAGCCAAAGAGTAGACAGCCAGGTTAGGTCTATAGACCAGCCAGAGAGTAGACAGACAGGTTAGGTCTATAGACCAGCCAGACAGTAGACAGACAGGTTAGGTCTATAGACCAGCCAGAGAGTAGACAGACAGGTTAGGTCTATAGACCAGCCAGAGAGTAGACAGACAGGTTAGGTCTATAGACCAGCCAGACAGTAGACAGACAGGTTAGGTCTATAGACCAGCCAGACAGTAGACAGACAGGTTAGGTCTATAGACCAGCCAGACAGTAGACAGACAGGTTAGGTCTATAGACCAGCCAGACAGTAGACAGACAGGTTAGGTCTATAGACCAGCCAGACAGTAGACAGACAGGTTAGGTCTATAGACCAGCCAGAGAGTAGACAGACAGGTTAGGGCTCTGGTCAGCCACCACAAGGCTGGGCTCCCCTCTCAGCAGAGTGGGACACACCCAGTTCACCTTGTCCCCATGGCTGAAGCTGAGTTTAGGTCCTGACTTCAGGGCCTCCTCTGTGCCTGGTGACTGATCCACACTGCTGCCCTCCTCCACCTCTTCCTCCTCCCTCTCCTTCTTAGTCTCCTCTTTTGCCTGCTGGGGCTTAGCCTGGGACTGGAGTTTGGCTTTAGCCCTGGCCTTGGGTCTTCTGCGGTGGACTGGCGCTGCTTGTGGCTTGCCCTTATCCTCAACAGTAACTACCGGGTTCTGACTGAGGTCCCAGAGGGCCACCATGCCGTCGTTGCCCCCAGTGACCAGCCAGTATGGGTGGGGTAAGAAGCTGAGGAAGTGGGCCTGTGAGGCTCCATGGCTGTGGGCCTTGATGGCCCCCTGCTGGTCCAGTTTGGAGCCACTGCCGACCCGCATCAGGTGCACACGTCCGTCCTCGGCGGCGCAGGCCAAAACGTTCCCGCAGGTTGCTACAGAGACGCAGTGGGCCAGAGGTGGGTTGAAGAGCTGACCGGCCTTCTGCTGATGGCCCTCCTCTTCCTCAGCCATTTCCTGCAGGTTGAGGGTCCAGACGGGGCGGGTCTTCTGCAGGCTCCACAACATCACCTGCAAGAGATTGAGGACAGAAGGGGTCAAGACATGCTTACTTAGTCAAACAGGATAACTCTCAAGCATGCCCTTTCTTTCTCCGTCTCCAGTCGTCTCACCTGCATGTCGAGCCCGGCTGAGACCAAGTTGTTGGGCCTGAGAGGGCGGAAAGCCACAGATGAGACGATGTTGGTGTGTCTGCGGAGCGTCCTGTTTACTTTGCCCCCCGGCAGCTCTAGCACCCTCACCACCCCTGAGTCATCAGCTACGGCCAGAGCTGAGCCTGTCTCATTCAGAGCCAGAGAGTTGATCTCCTCTTCTCCTGCACCCTGCAGCTCTTCTACCGCCCCGGTCAGGCTCCTAGGGTCCAGTACACTCACCATCTCCCCGTGGGACACATACAACAGGCCTGGAGCCGCCGGCGAGAACACAGCGCTGGTCACATCATCCCCGCTGGGCAGACGGAGACTAGCTAACACCGCTCCTTCCTGGTTCCACACTGTTACCTCACCCTCCTCTGAGCCAGAGGCTAGGAGACCCTCCGGACCCCCAGAGGCCCCCACACAAAGCACTGGGGTGGAGTGGCCCTCACACCACTGCCTGCTGGCCATGATCACATTGGCATACCTGGGGTGAAGCAGAATATATACTTCATATAAATAAATACTACATAAGCTGGTATATTTTGCTAACAGTGAAATGACCCTGTACATAGCTAGCTGTAAAAAAAATAAAAAAATAATACAATGCAGAATGTTTTGATACAGTAAAAGTAACTGGTAGCTATAGATTATTACACCAGATAATGTAATTTAACCAAAAATTGTTGGTATCTATGACTGGTGGAGAGAGTAGGGTAAGTTGGTGGGGAGAGTAGGGTAAGTTGGTGGGGAGAGTAGGGTAAGTTGGTGGGGAGTGTAGGGTAAGTTGGTGGGGAGTGTAGGGTAAGTTGGTGGGGAGAGTAGGGTAAGTTGGTGGGGAGTGTAGGGTAAATTGGTGGGGAGAGTAGGGTAAATTGGTGGGGAGAGTAGGGTAAATTGGTGGGGAGAGTAGGGGAAGTTGGTGGGGAGAGTAGGGGAAGTTGGTGGGGAGAGTAGGGTAAATTGGTGGGGAGAGTAGGGGAAGTTGGTGGGGAGAGTAGGGTAAGTTGGTGGGGAGAGTAGGGTAAGTTGGTGGGAGAGTATGGTAAATTGGTGGGGAGAGTAGGGTAAATTGGTGGGGAGAGTAGGGTAAGTTGGTGGGGAGAGTAGGGTAAGTTGGTGGGGAGAGTAGGGTAAATTGGTGGGGAGAGTAGGGTAAATTGAAACCAGACTAAATCACCTGAGACATGCGCAGACCCATGTAAACACGAACTCGGCAGGTATGCATGCGTCTCGTGCGGATCCTTCAGGTGATGTTAATCTGAACTCACTACTGTTACCAACGCTTTGAAACTTTTCATGTAATTACACTTTCCTGTGGATATACTGGCTCACATTCCTACCCCAACAGGACCAACCAGCACAACCAACCGGTTAAGTACGTTCAAATATCATTTTATTTAACATTCTGGCTTGAAGAGGTCGTAAGACTTAACTTTCCTGATTCAAAGGCTAATTTCTACCTGCCAGAATTCAACGTCGGGTTTCCAGGCGACCTAATTAACCTTAACTCCCAGTAATCGATAACACGTCTTTGTTAAATCACATCTGGTGTTAATATGTAGCTACAGTAACGGGTAGACCTATAAATAGTCATGATATTAATAAACGTTTACATTTGGATGTCTTTATTTTAATTAATAGGACAGAAGTCAAATCTAGCAAAGGACTAACCATGTGTTTACCAGAACGCTGAAGCTATGCTATGCTAGTTAAGTTAGCATGTCAACTCAACTATCGAAACGCTTTAGCTTGATGTCATTGGCGAAATCTTTGCTAATAACGCATGTGACATCACAGCTGTCATGACATAACACAGCACCACTAAATTAAATAAACGTTCAGCATATGTGATGTTTCCACTTTACCTTTCACACGAACGTTAGCTTCCCCTGTTCAAAAAGTACTTGTAAAGTCGCACATCGATGACATCAGAGGGTAGGTAACTTGACACAATCGTCTGCATGAAAATAGCCGTAAAGCCTATTTCTCAATGGGAAAACAATCATTTCTACCACACAGTATTTTTTTTATTTGATTTGTGTTTGATCTCCATTACCCCGAGTGGCGCACTGCATCTCAGTTCAAGAGGCGTCACTATAGTACCTGGTTCGAATCCAGGCAGTATCACATCCGGCCGTGATTGGGAGTCCCATAGGGCGCACAATTGGTTGGCCCAGCGTCGTCTGTGTTTGGCGGAGTAGGCCGTCATTGTAAATAAGAATTTGTTCTTAACTGACTTGCCTAGTTAAATAAAGTCAATAAATAAATGACCATCCTCAAACTGATTTATATGAAATTAGGTTTCATGGGTATTATGCCTATAGCAGTATTGACTGTAAATCTTTCTATGCTTGCTGACAGGTTGTTAGGTTTATACAACTGAAATGTGACATAGTGAACTCCTAAAGTCATGCAGGTAGAGTTGACAGAACCTCCCTCTTTTTGTTAAATGTACATAGAAAGCGATGTCTTTCATTGTTTTTCATGATCAACTAACATGCTTTGTGTCCAGGTCTACTGTAAGATGACTGTGTTGGTTGGTGCTACTGAATTCTGTCATTCTTCTGAGGATAACTAAACAGTAATGAACTTCTACAGACTAAATACAAGCATATTCGGCAGAAATAATTCAGTTGGCTTCAACAGCAGATTAAGGACACAGTGGAGATACTCGGGTATTCAAACTCTATAAACTGTTGTGCTAAGGGATGGGCTTGAGAGGGCACACTTGAGCTAAAATAGGTCTCTGTCACTCTCTCTGTCTTTCTCTGTCTCTTTGTCACTTTCTGTCTCTCACTCTCTCTCACTCTCTCTCGCTCTCTCTCTCTCTCTGTCTCGCTCTCTCTCTCTTTCTAGAGCGGTAAGGTTGAAAATGAGGAACCCAATGGCTGCTGCCTGGTGATTCATCCAAAACTGCAGTTCTGATGAGTCTGGCCCATTTCTGGGTCGGTGAACGTAGCATCATCCTGTCAGACTGAATGAAGAACAGACAGAGGACACCAGGGCTATAACACGCACACACACCCACACACACACACCCACGCAACCACACACACACACACACCCACGCAACCACACACACACACTGACGCGCACACTCACGCTCTCACCCAAAAGTGCATCCATATGCTGACACATAGATTCTCACAAAGCTCATCTCACACTCCCTGTCAAAATATTTCACCGTAAGTATAGTTCCTTCTAGTTTTCAGGTTACTCTCTCTATGCATCTATAGTTTAGAAACAATATCTAACAGCTGAAGAGCTGACTAGTTTGAAATATCTAACGGTCACAGCTGTGCTGTCTTCAGATGGTAGCTTAAGGCCACTACACACTTTACGCAAACGCAGCGACCGACCGTAGTTTTCTATGTAGTTCTACATACACTACCGGTCAAAAGTTTGGACACACCTACTCATTCAAGGGTTTTTCTTTATTTTTACTATTTTCTACATTGCAGAATAATAGTGAAGACATAAACTATGAAATAACACATATGGAATCATGTAGTAACCAAAAAGTGTTAAACAAATATTTTTAATTTGAGATTCTTCAAATAGCCACCCTTTGCCTTGATGACAGCTTTGCAAATGCTTGGCATTCTCTCAACCAGCTTCCTCATTCCTAACCATCTAAATTTGGTTGAGGTCGGGGGACTGTGGAGGCCAGGTCATCTGATGCAGCACTCCATCACTCTCCTTCTTGGTCAAATAGCTCTTACACAGCCTTGTGGTGTGTTGGGTCATTGTCCTGTTGAAAAACAAATGATAATCCCACTAAGCCCAAACCAGATGGGATGGCGTATCGCTGCAGAATGCTGTGGTAGCCATGCTGGTTAAGTGTGCCTTGAATTCTAAATAAATCACAGACAGTCTCACCAGCAGAGCACCCCCACACCATAACACCACCTCCTCCATGCTTCACGGTGGGAACCACACATGCAAAGATCATTCGTTCACCTACTCTGCATCTCACAAAGACACAGCGGTTGGAACCAAAAGTCTCCAAGTTGGACTCCAGACCAAAGGACAAATTTCTACAGGTCTAATGTCCCTTGCGCGTGTTTCTTGGCCCAAGCAAGTCTCTTCTTCTTATTGGTGTTCTTTAGTAGTGGTTTCTTTCCAGTTTCATCATAGTGCTTGATGGTTTTTGCGACTGCACTTGAAGTTCTTGAAATTTTCCGCATTGACTGACCTTCATTTCTTAAAGTAATGATGAACTGTCGTTTCTCATTGCTTATTTGCTGTTCTTGCCATAATATGGACTTGGTCTTTTACCAAATAGGGCTATCTTCTGTATACCCCCCCTACTTTGTCATAACACAACTGATTGGTTCAAACGCATTAATAAGGAATACATTCCACAAATTAACTTTTTAAGAAGGCACACCTGTTAATTGAAATGCATTCCAGGTGACTACCTCATGAAGCTGGTTGAGAGAATGCCAAGTGTGTGCAAAGCTGTCATGAAGGCAAAGGGGGGCTATTTAATGAATCTCAAATATAAAATATAGTTGGATTTGTTTACTACATGATTCCATGTTTTATTTCATAGTTTTAATGTCTTCACTATTATTCTGCAATGTAGAAAATAGCCAAAATAAAGAAAAACCCTTGAATGAGTAGGTGTTCTAAAACTTTTGACTGGTAGTGAACTTTTTTGCCGCACATATTTTGGAACGGACCGTATAGGACACCACATCGCTCTGTTTGCATAAGGTGGTAGGGCCCTATGCCCACACAATGTGTTTTTTCTACTGTTATATTCAGTCTATTGTTATATTCTGTTATATTAAGAAGATATGTCCATGTTATCATTCAGCTGAAATACTAAGGTTACATTGAGAATCCAATACATTTCCACTTTGCTTCAGATGCCGATGGGTGAGACGGTGTGAGAGATGGGAGGATGTGAACGAAATGAGAATCGATGAAACAAGCGACAACAAACAAGTGGAAGAGAAGAACATAGGGGGGGAAATGCACATCATAGGTCAGACCACAATGGTGGTTCTTAAAGCCTGTGGCCTTCTAAAGAATGCTGACAGTGATGGGGAGGTGTTCTACTTTGGAAGCCTGTGTCTCTGCTACTAACTACTGTCATGTGATCACAGCTGTCTCTTCCACTAACTACTGTCATGTGATCACAGGTGTCTCTGCTACTGTCATGTGATCACAGCTGTCTCTTCTACTGTCATGTGATCACAGCTGTCTCTTCTACTGTCATGTGATCACAGCTGTCTCTTCTACTAACTACTGTCATGTGATCACAGGTGTCTCTTCTACTGTCATGTGATCACAGCTGTCTCTTCTCTGTCATGTGATCACAGCTGTCTCTTCTACTGTCATGTGACCACAGCTGTCTCTTCTACTGTCATGTGATCACAGCTGTCTCTGCTACTGTCATGTGACCACAGCTGTCTCTTCTACTGTCATGTGACCACAGCTGTCTCTTCTCTGTCATGTGATCACAGCTGTCTCTTCTACTGTCATGTGATCACAGCTGTCTCTGCTACTGTCATGTGACCACAGTTGTCTCTTCCACTAACTACTGTCATGTGATCACAGCTGTCTCTGCTACTGTCATGTGACCACAGTTGTCTCTTCCACTAACTACTGTCATGTGATCACAGCTGTCTCTTCTACTTATTACTGTCATGTGATCACAGCTGTCTCTTCTACTAACTACTGTCATGTGATCACAGCTGTCTCTTCTACTGTCATGTGACCACAGGTGTCTCTTCTACTGTCATGTGATCACAGCTGTCTCTTCTACTGTCATGTGATCACAGCTGTCTCTTCCACTAACTACTGTCATGTGACCACAGGTGTCTCTTCTACTGTCATGTGATCACAGCTGTCTCTTCTACTGTCATGTGATCACAGCTGTCTCTTCCACTAACTACTGTCATGTGACCACAGCTGTCTCTTCTACTGTCATGTGACCACAGCTGTCTCTTCCACTAACTACTGTCATGTGACCACAGCTGTCTCTTCCACTAACTACTGTCATGTGACCACAGCTGTCTCTTCTACTAACTACTGTCATGTGATCACAGCTGTCTCTTCTACTGTCATGTGATCACAGCTGTCTCTTCCACTAACTACTGTCATGTGACCACAGCTGTCTCTTCTACTAACTACTGTCATGTGATCACAGCTGTCTCTTCCACTAACTACTGTCATGTGACCACAGCTGTCTCTTCTACTGTCGTGTGATCACAGCTGTCTCTTCTACTGTCGTGTGATCACAGGTGTCTCTGCTACTGTCATGTGACCACAGGTGTCTCTGCTACTGTCATGTGATCAGTTGTCTCTGCTACGAGGTACTGTCTGTGAACATACGGGTCGTTTAAACCTCTCTTCCTAAACCTGCTCTGGCTAAAGGCAGCAGCAACACATTCTTTCATTGTCTAAATTGGTGCAATTGTGCTTTCTTGCAACCACATTGGATAATTGTTTTCTTCACAAGACTTCTGGATGAGACTTCTGGACCCTAAACTCCATGGAGATGGAGAGGGCCCATAGGAATGGCACTTTCTGCCCCGATGGACGGGCCAGATCTATAGTGGTGAAACTGCTCAGGTTCAAAGACCAGGAGGACATTCTCAGGGGAGCCAAGTGCCTGAAGGGAACCAGCATCTTCATCAATGAAGACTTCTCTGAAAAGGGACTTCTCTAAAAAGGTACTCCTCAAAGGAAAGGAACTGCTGCCACGAGCTGAGAACGAAAGGCAACGTCACATAGCTGAAGTATGATCAGTTGGTCGTTCACACCCCTCTCGTATGCCAATGGCAAGTGACTCTGCTATAGTCCACTGACTTGACACACACACACACACACACACACACACACACACACACACACACACATTTACTCTACTCTACTTTGTTCATGTGTTTCACCTAACCTCATGACCAAAAACACACAGAACCCTCTGAAGTCTTCAGAGGTGTTTTGTGGACTGTGTCAATGTGCGTTCCGTAGGAAGTGCATCTCTATTGATGAAACTACCACTAATGTGTGGTTGTAATGGACATGTGAGGCGTACGCTTCTGTTTCTGTTCCACTCTCTGGATGATTCCCACTGTGTATCTCTCTTAGTTGGGCAGGATATCAAGCCTGATAACATGGTCTATAACTCATTAGATATTAATGAAGCCAAGGATATCAACTCTGATAACATGGTCTTTAACCTGTTAGATATTAATGAAACCAAGGATATCAACCCTGATAACATGGTCTTTAACCTGTTAGATATTAATGAAGCCAAGGATATCAACTCTGATAACAACATGGTCTTTAACCTGTTAGATATTAATGAAGCCAAGGATATCAACCCTGATAACATGGTCTTTAACCTGTTAGATAATACTGAAGCCAAAGATAAATATAATGACTGTGTTGATGTAGATTCAAATTTCCTGAAATGTACCTGAAATTTGTGATTTACTATTACGTTAAGCAAATTTAACAACCTATATAGCAATTTATCTAATTCCAAGATAAGCTTTTTTTTTTATATATATATATACTTTTTTTTATTTGAGCATTCGCTGTCTTCCAAAAATAAAAATCACGATCACCTTGTTCATTATCTGTCTTCTCTCAGTCATGTTCCGTTGTTGCCCTTTCAGAAACATGGTTGACTGAAGAGACAACCATGCTTTATGTCTCCTTTTTATAATGCTGTTCACCACCGTAGCACATCAAGAGTGGGACGAGGTGGGTGTATTTTTGTTCATAAATATTTTCAATTCTTTGTAAGAGAGGACCTCGCACTTAAATCTTCTAACATTATTGTTTAATCTTTTTTTCCTAGAAATTCCCTCCTGTTAATTTTTGTAAAAAAATTTTGCTGGTAAAAAAAGTGGTAATTGGAGACGTCTATCTGCCACCCGATTCTGACGTTGGTAATTTCATTGATATCCTCGCATCCACCTTCGATTTGATTAATATTGAAGATAACACGTGTTTTCTATTGGGTGATTTACAACATGCATTTATTTCAAAGTGAGAACCACTCACTTGACATCTGACTTTTTGAATTGTTTATACTTCAGCGATCTGTATTCCCTCATCTATGTGTGGCTCAGTTGGTAGAGCATGGTGTTTGCAACGCCAGGGTTGTGGGTTCGATTCCCACGGGGGACCAGTAGGGAGAAAAAATACAAAATTATATGTATGCATTCACTACTGTAAGTCGCTCTGGATAAGAGCGTCTGCTAAATGACTAAAATGTAAATCTATAAGCCCACAAGACTGACCAGTTCACCTACCATCCTTATTGCAAATTTTTTTTTACAAAGTATTTGAATAATGTGGCTAATACAGGTATACTTTATACTGACATATCTGACCGCTTTCCAATTTTCCACTTCTCTTTGGCAGCTGGAAATGAACAGATGGGAATGATTTAGTAGCATTAAATGTAAAATATTTAACTAAAGTAATTATGAGGGCTTTTAAGATATTGATTGATGATATTTCATGGGAAAATACTTGTAATCAGTCCAATGTAGTCTGCTTACCAGACTTTTTTTCTCACATATTTCAACTCTGTATTTCACCACTGTTTTCCCTTAGTTAAACCACGTAAGAGATCAGCAGAAGGGTTCTGGAAACCTTGCTTAACAACCCGGTCTCAAAAAATACTCAGTTACAAAAAAAAAACAAGTTGTATGAAAAGTTTCTCACAAATCTCTCTTCCCTGAATTCTGCAAAATTACAAGAAGTATAAGAACAAATTGACTATTTCGGATATCCCCCCCCCCCAAATATATTTCACTAACAAATTCCAAGAATCCTTAAATAATATAAAGTCAACTTGGAAATTCCTCAATAAACTGTTGACAAGAAAAAGGCATCTACATCTATTCCATCTCAATGTCCTGTTGGAAATGAGACCTATAATGATCCTGATGGTGTTTCATGTCAATTGAATAACTGTTGTTTTTTTTGTGAATGTGGGTTCCTCTTTGTCAAAGAAAATAGAGAGAACTGATGGAAATCCTCTTGGATTATATTAAGGTACATTTCCCTTCTCTGCTTCAGTTTTGATGCTCCTGATGTAATGGATGTACCGTAATTTCCGGACTATTAAGAAAAAAAATAAAAAAGTTGCGGCTTATAGTCCGGAATTTACGGTAATTGGTAACTTAAAGATATCAGCAGCAGGTCATGATTTAGATTGGCGCTTCTTTGGTGAAATCAGTGTCTTCCTTGATCACTGAGCCTCTAACGTGCATCTTCACCAAATCAATCCTAACTGGAATTGTTCCTAAGGATTTGAAAATTGCCAAAGTTATCCCACTTTAAAAAATCTGGGGATTCAAGATCTTTTACAAATAATCAGCCAATATCTGTACTACCATGTTTTTCTAAAATCCAAGAAAAATGTGTTTATAAGAGAATGTTGAAACATATTAAATCAACACTACATGAGCACCAATATGGTTTTGGTAAAATAAATATTCCACAGATATGGCTCTTTTGCAACTTGTGGATACAATATTTACAGCCCTTAACAACAATGAATACGCTCTTGGCATGTTTTTTATTTTATTTGTCTAAAGCATTTGACACGGTTGATCGTGAAATATTACTTTTTTAAATTGCATTATTTCGGTTTTCATGATTAAACATATAGTTGGTTATATAGTTGTTCATCTACCAGGTCCAAGATATCTTGTGGCATCCCACAGGGTTCAATAACTAGACCTTTTGTTATTCCTAATCTATATCATTGACCTCGTTGCTGGGTCGTCTACCGTTCCATACTAATCTATATCATTGCTGGGTCTTCTACCGTTCCATACTAATCTATATCATTGCTGGGTCTTCTACCATTCCATACTAATCTATATCGTTGACCTCGTTGCTGGGTCTTCTACCATTCCATACTAATCTATATCATTGCTGGGTCTTCTACCATTCTATACTAATCTATATCATTGACCTCGTTGCTGGGTCTTCTACCATTCCATACTAAGCTATATCATTGACCTCGTTGCTGGGTCTTCTACCGTTCCATACTAATCTATATCATTGACCTCGTTGCTGGGTCTTCTACCATTCCATACTAATCTATATCATTGACCTCGTTGCTGGGTCTTCTACCATTCTATACTAATCTATATCATTGACCTCGTTGCTGGGTCTTCTACCGTTCCATACTAATCTATATCATTGACCTCGTTGCTATATCAATGACCTCGTTGCTGGGTCGTCTACCGTTCCATACTAATCTATATCAATGACCTCGTTGCTGGGTCGTCTACCGTTCAATACTAATCTATATCGTTGACCTCGTTACTGGGTCGTCTACCGTTCCATACTAATCTATATCAATGACCTCGTTGCTGGGTCGTCTACCGTTCAATACTAATCTATATCAATGACCTCGTTGCTGGGTCGTCTACCGTTCAATACTAATCTATATCAATGACCTCGTTGCTGGGTCTTCTACCGTTCTTCCCATTCTCTTTGCTGATGATACCAATGAGATTATATCACAAGTATTTTGATTCACTAATTAATGAAGCCAACTCACATATGACCACATTTTCTGAATGGTTCCAGATAAATGTAAAAAAAAAAAATCCAACTTTATTATATTTACTAGTAAGAATAAGATTATTATTATTATTATTATATATATTGTTTTTAAAGAGCCAGAATCTCAATTGGTGGGAATGAAATGGAACAAGTCACATCCACTAGATTCCTCACAGCTCTATTTGATTAAAGTTGTCCTGGAAACATCATATTCAATTTGTCTGTAGCAAAGTGAGGAAATCTACTGGTAACATCAGAAAGATGAGAGGAAGCCTGACGAACCAAACCAAACTCTATACTATAGCTTCATTTACTCAAATCTTATTTACTGTAATATTGTCTGGGCCCCAGTACATATACCTCCTACCTACACAAATGACTCATCTTACAAAATACATTTGCAAGACTAGCCACCTCTAATTACCTGGCTCCATCTGCACCTTTTGTTTAATAAACTCATTATCTTGTCTATTTACGACGTTAATGTACGCCAATTAATTATGCATTTTCATCTACAAATACTCATACCTCCCAGACAGTTTACCTAAACGCTTCAATGGATTCTTCCAGGTTCATTCTGAAACCTCATCATCCTCAATAACTTCAAGCAAAGACCGGGGGTCAGCCTGATGAACCAAACTACTCAGTAATCTCCTCCATGAAGACTGGGGGTCAGCCTGATGAACCAAACTACTCAGTAATCTCCTCCATGAAGACTGGAGATCAGCCTGATGAACCAAACTACTCAGTAATCTCCTCCATGAAGACTGGGGGTCAGCCTGATGAACCAGACTACTCAGTAATCTCCTCCATGAAGACTGGGGGTCAGCCTGATGAACCAGACTACCCAGTAATCTCCTCCATGAAGACTGGGGGTCAGCCTGATGAACCAAACTACCCAGTAATCTCCTCCATGAAGACTGGGGGTCAGCCTGATGAACCAGACTACTCAGTAATCTCCTCCTCCGTCTCTACCCTCCCTACCTGTCTGTACCTGTCTCTACCCTCCATACCTGTCTCTACCTGTCTCTACCCTCCCTACCTGTCCCTACCCGTCTCTACCCTCCATACCTGTCTCTACCTGTCTCTACCCTCCCTACCTGTCCCTACCCGTCTCTACCCTCCCTACCCGTCTCTACCCTCCCTACCCGTCTCTACCCTCCCTACCTGTCTCTACCCTCCCTACCCGTCTCTACCCTCTCTACCTGTCTCTGTCTCTACCCTCCCTACCTGTCTCTACCTGTCCCTACCCGTCTCTACCCTCCCTACCTGTCTCTACCCACCCTACCTGTCCCTACCCGTCTTTACCTGTCTCTACCCTCCCGACCTGTCCCTACCCGTCTCTACCCACCCTACCTGTCTCTACCCTCTCTACCTGTCTCTACCTGTCTCTATCCTCTCTACCTGTCTCTACCTGTCTCTATCCTCTCTACCTGTCTCTACCCTCTCTACCTGTCTCTACCCTCTCTACCCGTCTCTACCCTCTCTACCTGTCTCTACCTGTCTCTATCCTCTCTACCTGTCTCTACCTGTCTCTACCCTTCCTACCTGTCTCTACCCTCTCTACCCGTCTCTACCCTCTCTACCTGTCTCTACCCGTCTCTACCCTCTCTACCTGTCTCTATCTGTCTCTACTCTTCCTACCTGTCTCTACCTGTCTCTACCCTCCCTACCTGTCTCCTACCTGTTTCTACCTGTCTCTACCCTCCCTACCTGGCCCTACCTGTCTCTAACCTCCCTACCTGTCTCTACCTGTCTCTACCCTCTCTACCTGTCTCTACCCTCCCTACCTGTCTCTACCTGTCTCTACCCTCCCTACCTGTCTCTACCCTCCTACCTGTCTCTACCTGTCTCTATCCTCCCTACTTGTCTCTACCTGTCTCTACACTCCTACCTGTCTCTACCCTCCTACCTGTCTCTACCCTCCTTACTTGTCTCTACCTGTCTCTAATCCCCCTACCTGTCTCTACCCACTCCCTACCTGTCTATACCTGTCTCTACAATCCTACCTGTCTCTACCTGGCTCTACCCTCCTACCTGTCTCTACCCTCCCTACCTGTCTATACCTGTCTCTACAATCCTACCTGTCTCTACCCTCCTACCTGTCTCTACCCTCCCTACCTGTCTATACCTGTCTCTACCCTCCTACCTGTCTCTACCCTCCTACCTGTCTCTACCCTCCTACCTGTCTCTACCTGTCTCTACCCTCTCTACCTGTCTCTACCCTCCCTACCTGTCTCTACCTTTCTCTACCCTCCCTACCTGTCTCTACCCTCCCTACCTGTCTCTACCCTCCCTGTCTATACCTGTCTCTACAATCCAACCTGTCTCTACCCACCCTACCTGTCTGTACCTGTCTCTACCCTCCTACCTGTCTCTACCCGTCTCTAACCTCCTACCTGTCTCTACCCTCCTACCTGTCTCTACCCTCCTACCGGTCTCTACCCTCTCTACCGGTCTCTACCCTTCCTACCTCCCCTACCTGTCTCTACCCTCCCTACCTGTCTCTACCCTCCCTACCTGTCTCTACCTGTCTCTACCCTCCCTACCTGCTTCGGTCAGATGTGCCAGACCACGGCCCACACTTTCTGTTTCCACAGCGACACCCACGGGCGGACATGGCGTTTCGGGAAGGCTATGCCAGGACCAGAGAGCTGTGGATCAGGAGGATGGGACCAACATGTTGTACTGTAATGCCCGCAGCCCCCTGGGCTCACTCTGGATGACGGAATCTGTCACACACAGCCACCGAACAACACACAGAACTTACACAATTACAACACAACCCTGGGAAGAGAGACCATAGGGGAGGAGGAAGAAGAAGAGGACCAGGAAACTGTGCGGTCTTTGCAATGTTTCGTAATAGCTAATAAATGGTGGATTCTAGTGTTTCCTTCCTGTTTCCTTCTGCTTTGTAAAGTCTGGAGCTCATGACTCATGTTGGGTTTTCAGTTTTGTGTGTAACAACACCATATTTAAACGCAGTCCACAGTGTGAATGATTCCTGTTCTGACGTTTTACAACTAGTCATGTATCCATCCACGCCTACTAACCCTCAATTTACTGTAATCCTGCAGCAACAGGAAATGGGAATTATGTGGATTTTAATTCATGGACATTTTTGTAAGGTTTGATTAAATTTTTTTTTGTAAGGAAAAATCAAATCTGACATTTTTAAGTGGAAATTACAAACTTCAGAAGCCTTTTTTTTAAACCTCAAATACACTACAAATTTAAATTGTCATGCATTGCAAGAAAGCTTTCCTGTGACAGAGTGATCAAATTAAGATCCTACATTTTGTATAGCTCTGTTGAAATGCTGTAATTTCTGCATTGCTGTAAATGGCCATAAACACTACTATATCCTCACAAACGTAACTTTGAATCTTTATTATACCAACCATTATTACTCTTCAGTATTTGTGTACAGATTGGTATTTGCATGAGATGTGTATGTCGTGTGTGAATTAATGTGTTTTTGAACAACATTTAGATTGTAAATGAATTTTAACTGTATCGCCTCATACGATACACACAAAGAACATTCTATTTGTTTCCATGCATGTAATTGTCACACTCAATTTATCTAAAAGCACTCAGTCAAGTTGTTTCCTTTCTGGTGAAATGAATTTAAGAGGGAAGGTTCAGTTTGGAGAAGATTAGGGAACGGGAAGTGAGAGCTGACAGTAAGCTACGCTGAGGAAAAAGACTGAATGACTTGGTGAACATTAAAGACGAACACATTAGCCTGTGTTGTCTCTTGTGGATGATTTTTAACATGATATTTGGAAAAACCCTGAGGCATTTTGGTCATCTAATGTCACACCAGCCATTTTGTTTCAGAATGATCGTCACACATGGGCCATCACAGAGGTGATGTGGGAACACTGCTATTTATAGACTATTAGACCTGCAACATTGTCTTAGTAAACAGAGCCACTGTTTACTTTGGCCTTTTCATACTACCAAAGATGTTTTGAAGGCTTTACATCAGGCCAAGATAGATCTACAATTCAACAGGGCTGGGGGGGGGGGGAACAAATCATGTCCGTTGTGCTTCTAGGCCGAACTGACATCCAGCATTCTGTCGTTCACCACCTGTGACATCTCCAAATGTGTAGAGGTTGCCGTGGGCGACTCCAAAGCACCTTGGGGGAGGGGCTTGCGTTTGAGTATGGCTGTCAATCTTTTCCGGAACACTCTGCACAGGAACACGTAGATCAGCGGGTCCAGACACACGTTAGTGGCACAGAGCCAGAGAGTGGTCTCCTTGGCGACGTAGAGCGCGTTCTGCGCCCAGCAGTTGTTGGCTATTTTTCGGGTCTGGGTGAGAGTGTAGGGTACTCTGGTGAAATGAAAAGGGGCGAAACAAATGAAAAACACCACCACTACCACAAAGACTTTGGCT